>NC_132780.1:84087437-84332437 GCF_048418805.1 Vulpes vulpes | reverse complement strand
CTTACTTATTGCTCACATTACTGATAATCATAATTGATTATATTGCATTATCCTCATTTGAGGATATAAGAGGGACACTCTACTATTTGAAGTGGCACTGGATATCATGGCAGACAGATGGGAACTTTGAAGCCTCCTGCCCAGAAAACAACAACAACAACGACAACAAAAATCCTGCTTACTTTTGGCCAAAACAAGTCACATGGCCACATCAACTTAAAGTGAGGGAAAAAATGTAATATTACTATGTGTCTAGAAGGAGAAGAACCAGAAATATTGGTCATTGCCATTAATGACTACCCTATTCTTTTTAACTTATAAGAGATTGCTTGCGTTTATAATCTAGAGGGTCTAAAGCTTTAAACATCCTAGCTTTTGCATGTATAACATCAGAATGTGATTTCTTTCAAACATTTGTAGAGCTAGAATATATTAATCAACTAGCATAATAAAATATTTATATTGATATCAGCTGCTTTTCAGGGTAAAGAAAAGATTAAGCCGTTGTAAAATAAATCAAAACTCTACATCAAGAATATTTGTTTTCCAAAAGACATCTAGAAGGTATAGTATTTTCCAAATGAAGACATTAATCATACCACTCCATGAAGTCTTTGATCAAGTAGAATTCATTTCTATTTAAAATTTTTTTTAGTTTTTTTTATTTTATTTTTTTTTAATTTTATTTATTTATTTATTTATTTATGATAGTCAGAGAGAGAGAGAGAGAGAGAGGCAGAGACACAGGCAGAGGGAGAAGCAGGCTCCATGCACCGGGAGCCTGATGTGGGACTCGATCCCGGGTCTCCAGGATCGCGCCCTGGGCCAAAGGCAGGCGCCAAACCGCTGCACCACCCAGGGATCCCCTAAAAATTTTTTTTAAAGATTTTTATTTATTTATCCATGAAAGACAGAGAGAGAGAGAGAGAGGTAGAGACACAGGCAGAGGGAGAAGCAGGCTCCATGCAGGAAGCCCAATGTGGGACTCGATTCCAAGTCTCCAGGATCACACCCTGGGCTGAAGGTGGCACTAAACCGCTGAGCCACCCGCTGCCCCGTTTCTATTTTTTATTACTCTCCTTACTTGGTGTGAGGTATGCATTAGGGCACATGTGAAGATGTCATTTAAGGGTCTTAGGATTTTATTAATTGTCCAGGGCAAAAGATTATTTTCTTAAAAAAAAATTTCATAGTACTTGGTAATGCACTAAGTACATGAGAGGCAAAGATATATTTCATGAACAATAAAAAATGATATTCTTTTTAATATTGGCATTAATTTCACTGAAATGTGGATTATAGTTTCTAAGAAAAAAAGAAAAAAATCCACAAGACACAAAAGGTATTTACAATGACCTATTTTGCTTTAAAAAATACAAAACAAAAGCCAAATATGTAGAAAAGATTTTTAAAAATTATTTTCTATAATTAGTAAGGACAACCAGACAAATATAGTATCATTTGGGGTTTAGTAGAATAGCTGTTTACTTATTGTTATTTATAGTCTTATTTTACTCTTTAAAAAATCTCTCAAAATTGAATATTCAGTTGGTTAAATAGCAAGCCTTCTGTCTTGTGTAGGGTGGCTTTTTTTGCAAAACTAAAGTCCATTATGTTTATCTCTGCACGTAATTATCACAGTCATTCTAAGTGTTTTCAAAAAGGGTTAGTGTTTCTCTTGGAGCCACCACAGGTTGTAGAATTAGCAGGAATCTTGAAAACTCTTCTGGTTACTATACCATTGAGGTGGCTGCAGTATCATTTCTCTGGTTTCCATTCTTCCAGACATCTCTTTCAAATCCACCGTGCACCTTACTGTTAAATCAATCTTTCTAAAAACTTTTCTTTGTCCATATCAGTCCAAGACACAAAAAAACTTTGATTCTCTATTGTTTATAGGACAACATCCATATTTCTTGTACTAGTATTAAAGATACTTACTATCTCATTTCCAAACAACAAAAAACTTCCTCATAATTTCTCTAGATTCTGTACCTTAACTGGATAACATCTGCCTGCTGTTCATGAATGAATATAATATAATCACTTTTAATGTTTTTTTAAAAAATGGATTCAACTTCCAAATTGTCTTAGTTAGCAGATAGAATGAGGACAAGTATTTGTACTTATAAAAACTCCATAGATAGTTCTGATGGGAACTTAGCTCTTGAGAACCACTGCTCTAATAGCTTGGAACTCTTGGCTATGCCTACATATATTTTTTAAATAAGAGGAACCTAGTCTTGATCGTCTTATTAAATGGTTCATTATAACCTTTATCTTCTTTGTTTTCACTCTATCTTTCATACACTGGTTCATAATACTTGTTTTAGGTATAAGGTATTTATAGCTCTAGGCCCTCTTCCCATCAGATGCAATTTGGTCCTATTATCATTATTTCACAATTCTTCAAAATATCTCTTATTGACCACCTGAAACAAAATCATCCAAATGGCTTTCTAAACATGCAAATCTGTTCACCACAGACTTATTATCATAAACTATTATCATATACTAAAGTTTGAAAACCACTGTAAACCAGTATTCACCTTCTATGATGTATTCAGGTGTATCAGTGGTTACAAACCTGAAATCATAGATGGGCATAAAGCTTGAAAGAAAAAATAGCTGTAGTACACTTGTTTAACTTCATGATTTAATTACTTAAGGTGCAGGCTAAGCTGTTATGTAAGGAGAGAATCAAAACATTCTGTGGCTTAATAAGATAGAAGCTCAATTCTTACTTAGCAATCCAGAGGTGAGTAGTTCAAAGCTGGCAATGAAAGTGATTGTGACCTATCAGGTCATCCAAAGACCCAGGCTGAAAATTTGTCTGTCGTCCTTAACATGTGGCTTCCTCTCTCAGTCCAAAACAACTGGCATATGGGTTGCTATTTTTAGATCAATAAGAGAAAAAGACTGCTCATGGCAAGTAGTGTTTTCTTAAAATAAAAAACAAAAAAACAAAAAAACCCCCCAAAACCCTGAAAATAGTTCTGCTCATGATTCATTAGTATGCACTTAGGTACCTACTTACACCTAGCTGTAAGGAAGGCTAGTAGTCTCTCACAAGGTAGTCATGTGCCCAGTTACAATTCCAAGATTCCTGTTAGATAAAAGAGAAGAGATAAATGGATGCTAGGGGTCTATTAGTGGTCTCTGCCCCAGACAAGCTGTGTCAGTTTTTTTTTTTTCTTTGCACTAATTTCTCATAAGAAAATAGACTTTTGGGGAAAAATATATATGTGATATCTGAAAAATAGATTTATAAAATACATAAAATATATACTATATAGTATAGATAACATATAAAAATATTTTTCTTTAGGTTTTCCAAGACCAATTTCCAATGTTTGTGTGTGTGTGTATGTGGTATTCTTACACCAAAAGCAACTCTTAGACACCAGCTGTGTATCCTAACATTCAACTCAATTTTGACAAAAGACTGCTCCTTTTCCTCCTCCTCTGCCACTTCAGATTCCAATTCCAAGTCGAGGTTATCACCTGTGCTTCTGAATAACTGACTATAGATCATAGATTTCAATGATCCTCTCCTTGGGTTTGTTAAGTTTGATAAAGTGGCTCACAAAACTCAAAGGAACATTTTACTTACTAGATTACCAATTTATTATAAAAGGACGTAACTCAGAGCAGCCAGCTGGAAGAGATACACAGGGCTTGGAGCTTCCTTTTCCTCTCCAATCTTGCTATTTTACCCTAATCTCTACATGTTAACCAACCCAGAAACCCTGTGAACCTCATCCTTTTGAGTTTTTATGGAGGTTTCAATAGCAATGATTGATTACATCGTTGGTCAATGGTGATTGATTCAACCTCCAGCCCCTCTCCCCTACTTAGGGGTTAGGTGGGTGGTAGAGCTGAAAAATTCAAACCTTCTAATCCTATGGTTGTTTCCCATGGCAACCAGCCCCCATTCCTACATGACCTATAGGTTTTACAGCAGTTACCTCAGTAACATAACAAAAACAACTTTAGGGCCCTTATCATAGGAAATTCCATGGGTTTTGGGAACTATGAGTTAGTGGACCAACCCTAAATACATATGTCTTACAAATCACAATATTGCAATTTTAATATTTAATTTTATTAATTACTTTATTAATAATTATAAGATGTGTATATTCTCTTTGTAGTTTGGAACACCATTAATCAAAGTGTCCAACTGGTAGATATAACTATGGAATTTGAATCAAAAGCTTCAGTAATGTTTAATGAAGTTACGTTAGTTATTTTTTTGATCTACACAATCTGCCATTCCATTATAAAAATAATTTGATTTGGCATGATTTACTGTTTCCAAAGCTATTTCAGTTGTTCTATGAGTCTTCCTTTGAGGTCTCATTTACACTACTTCTGCTTTACTTTTGTCAGGAATCTGGTTGACTGGTATGAGTTGCAGTGCCCTCTTCCGCCCCCTTTAAAAAGGGTACTGGGATCCTTGGGTGGCACAGCAGTTTGGCGCCTGCCTTTGGCCCAGGGCATGATCCTGGAGACCTGGGATCTAATCCCACGTCGGGCTACTGGTGCATGGAGCCTGCTTCTCCCTCTGCCTATGTCTCTGCCTCTCTTTTCTCTCTCTCTGTGTGACTATCATAAATAAATAAAAATTAAAAATAAAATAAAAAAATAAAGAGTACTCACTCCTTTGTTTTCTTCCATTTTCCAGAGGCCTCTGTTCTTTCTGTGCGCTCAAAGGGGGAGTTCATGATTCTGTAATATAACCTGCAAATTCTAAGGTACCTGGAAATGTAGAAATTACTCCTTCCCTTGAAGGGTATATAATGTAGTAGTAGAGACAGAAGCTAAGCCAAAATATATAATGATGATCTCAGTGTTAGGATTAAATAGATATAATGGGAAATATTTGAAGTTTAGTAGAATGACAATTCCATAACCTCTGTACCTTAAATGTTAATATCTTTTTTCTAAGTATCATTTTGTCATTGCTTTACCTTTTTCATTTAATTGAAGAAAGTTTCCTATTATCTTTCTTATGCCTCTTAAACCTTCAGGTCCTTGATCTGATTCCTATGCACGTAGACTATTTTTGTTTTCCTTAGTGACCTGGCCTGTTTTGACTTTTGTGGGATTCCCATCAGCCTTTTTAGCCTCTCACAGTTCTGGATGGAGCTCTAGACATCCTGCTGCTTCCCCCATCTGTCCCATATTCCTATAGAAAGTCCTATTCCTGGTGAAGCATGAGTTTAATGTGTGAACTGACCTTTTAGACTCTCATGCCTCTGAACTGTTCTTCCATCTGTATGCTTCTTATAAGCATCCTGGCCTGTCATCTTGAAATATTGGCACTTTCACTTCCTGATCTCACCCTCACAAGTAAAATAGATGTTTTTATATCATTATCATGATACTTCACATTTTATTTTATATTTTATTTTTTAAAGATTTTATTAATTTATTGACAGATAGAGAGTATAAGCTTTGAGGAGGGGCAGAGAGAGAGGGAGAAGCAGACCTCTTTGTTGAGCAAGCAGCCAGATCCAGGGCTCCATCCCAGGACCCTGGGATCATGACCTGAGCCACTCTTATGACCTAAGACAGATGCTTAGGTCACTGAGGTGCCCCTATACTTCACATTTTGGAGCCCTTTACATGTGTCAAAATTATTTCTGCTCCCCACATTATGTTGGTGAAAAACCAGAGCGCAGTGAGAGTATGTGATTAAATTGCAGTTATGGTGAGTAAGAAAATTAGGATTTAAAGTCAAATTCTGATTTCAAACTCCAAACTCCAAACTCTGTTGCATTCTTTGTGGAAACAACATTTTGGACCTTTCCACTAAGGTTATATTTACTATGAAAACCTTTTTTTAGGCCTTTATCACCTGAGGTAACATAAGTCTTTCTCCTGTCATTAATACATTAAAAATTCTAAATATATTTTGATTTATAAAAATTGTGAGTATTGATAGGGATCCTTGGGTAGTATGAGGAAAGGAAAGGAATTGCTAGGTGCCAGAATCAATAGGAAACTTAACACCAGAATGGTAAATTAGCGTGTTTTTGTTTTTGTTTTTTGTTTTGCATGGTGCTTGAAGGGTCTCTTTATTGTTATATATAGAACACTGTGTCCATTGGGGCAAGTTTGTTAATTATGTTGTGGAGATCTATACATCCTCTGCTTATTTAGATTCCTTAACCATTCTAAATAGGAGTGATGTGTTGAAACTACTACTAAAATTATAGATTTATCAATTTCTCCCTGTAATTCCCTTAATTAATGCTTTGTTTATTTGGAGGTTATTCTTTTTATGAAATTTTATTTAAATTCAATTAATTAAAATATAATGTATTACTGGTTTCATAGGTAGAGGTCAGTAATTCATCAGTATTATATAATACCCAGTGCTCATTACATCACATGCCCTTCTTTTTTTTTTTTTTTAAGATTTTATTTATTTATTTATTTATTTATTTATTTATTTATTTATTTATTTATTTTAAGACACAGGGAGAGAGAGGCAGAGACACAGGCAGAGGGCGAAGCAGGCTCCATGCAGGGAGCCCAGTGTGGGACTCGATTCCGGAACTCCAGGATCATGCCCTGGGCCGATGGCAGGCACTAAACTGCTGAGCCACCCTGGGATCCCCATCACATGCCCTTCTTGATGCCATCACCCAGTTACCCCATTCCCCCACTTTCCTTTCCTCCAGTGACCCTCAGTTTGTTTCCAATGATTAAGAATCTCTTATGGTTTGTCTCCCTCTCTGATTTCATCTTGATTTATTTTTTCCTCTCTTCCCCTATGATCCTCCATTTTGTTTCTTAAATTTCACATACAGTGTTTTGTTTTCACAGCTCTAAGACTAGAGGGCAGGGATGTCAGAATAAGTCTTGTATATGACCTTGGTACTAATGAGTGGTGTTATGTGTCCACTGTTGGAATAAGATATATGACCTTGGACTCAAATAAAGGAATGGGAACTAATAACAATGCTAAAGCTGGACCTTTACAAGAATGAAGTTAAAAAAAAATAAATGGGAAGGCTTACTCATTTGCCCAAAGATGCAACAAAGAATTTGACTCTGCCAAAGTTTTGGGTGGGAAAAAAGAGATGACCTAGTGAAAAATTGAAGTCCTAGGTCTGAAACAAAGATAGACATGGAGTCTGAAGCTATTTTATGAGTATTTTGCTGAACTTCTTAAGAGAAAACAGTAATTTTAAAACATTTTGAAGTCGTGAACGCACTAGGGATTTGAAGAAATAAAGACAAAACAATTATGTAACAACCAATCCAGGGTACATGGGACTTGTACAGGAAAAAAAAATCCCGCTAAAAATGAGCTCATGAGAAAAAAATGGAAGGCACACAAGGCAATATTACACCTTGAGGGAGACAGCCAACACACATTTAAGAGAAATAGCTTTCTTGGAACTTGAGATAATAGAGAAATTGCAAATGGGTCATGTGGTAATCATTTTAAATTTAAATCATTTTAAAATGATTTAAAAAGCAAAAAGAGGAACAAGTTGTAGAGAATAACACAATGACTAATAGCTTGAAGATTTGACAAAGAATAAAATAAAATGTCTGCTAGATATTACTGAAACTAAAATTTGTGAAGTGATTATATAGAACATCATACAACTGAAGAGATTTCCAGTGAGAGACATCTGAAGAAATTACCCAGAATGAAGTAGAGAGGATAAAGGGATGAGAAATGTGAAATCGAAGGTAAGAGTAATGGAGGATAGAATGAAAATATTATGATCAAAAGTAAACCACCTCTAAAAGTAAGTATGTAGAATATATTATTTGCTCTGGATGTTCAAATGCATAGAACACCTGTCTCAGATCCAAGATTATGATGGAAGCTTCATGTCAAGCAGTATACCAGACATGGCTGGAATTTTGAAATGAGAGTTTAAGTGCATTGAATTTTCTGAGAACTGGTTAGGGGAATGAGGGTTTAAGAGAAGGTCCCAGAATTAGTTTGTTTTATTTATTGCTGCAAACTTTAATAGCTCTAATATTATTTTACTCTTTCATTAAGCTATTTATATCTGTGTATTTTTCTGTGTGTCTACCTATCTCGAGTCTGACTCTTATCTAGTTAGTCATTACATTTGTATTTGATGTTTGAAAACTAATGTTTAATGTAGCTAGTAATTAAGACTGGTTTTCTTGCCAGTTGGACATGCTTGGCTGGCACCATAGGATACAAAATTAATTTGTCTCTTGACTGAGCTTTTGAAGAATTTTTCCCTTAACTAAGATTCTCTTTGAAGAATCTAAATATATAAAGCAACTATTAACAGATCTGAATTACTGTATGGACGATGATGCAATAATAGAGAACTTCAGTACCCCACACTCAACAATGGATAGATCATCCAGACAGAGAATCAATAAGGAAACATTGGACTTAAATGACACATTAGGTCAGAGGGACCTAAGAGACTTATATAGAACATTCCATCCAACAGCAACAAAATATGAATTCTTCTCAAGTGCACCTGGAACATTTTCCAAGATATATCATGTTAGGCTACAAACCCAGTCTTAATAAATTTAGTAATACTGAAATCGATCAAGCAACTTTTCTGACCACAATAGTATGAAACTAGAAATCAATTACAAGAAAAATGGAAAATTCACAAATACATAAAGATTAAACAACATATTCCTAAACAACCAATGGATCAAAGAAGAAATCAAAGTAAAAATAAAATATCTTGATACACATGAAAATGGAAACATGGCATATTAATACTTATGCAGCAAAAGCAGTTCTAAGAGGAAAATTTATAGCAATAAATGCATACCTCAAGAAGAAAGGAAGCTCTCAAATAAACAATCTAACTTTAAGCCTCAAGGAACTTGAAAATAAAGACAAACTAAGCCCAAGTTAGCAAAAGGAAGAACATAATAAAGCTGAGACCAGAAATAAATGAAATACAGACTGATGAGACAATAGAAAAGATCAATGAAACTAAGAATTTTTTTGAAAAATAAAGAAAATAGACAAACTGTTATGTAGACTTACTAAGAAAAAATGGAAAGAGAACTCAAATGAATACAATTACAAATAAGATACATTACAACTGATATCACAGAAATACAAGAGATTATAAGAGAGTACTCTGAATAATCACACACCGATAAGTAGGACAACTTAATCTAGAAATATACAACCTACTCATACTGGATCATAAATTTAGAAATAGAAAATCTGTACAGACCTATTACTAGTAAGGAGATTTACTCAATAATCTAAAACCTCCCAACAAAGAAAAGCCTAGGACTGTCCTAAAAAGATTCATGGCAGCCATACTCTCAGTTTTGAAAAGGAAAAAAACACTTCATTGATACTATAAAAATCTGATAGAAACAGAAGAAGAGGGAAATTTGCACATAGATGAAGGCAATAGCAAGCAGTAAAGGAGAATAAGACAAAGTTACATCAATCGGGTACTTAAAACATCCAGCCTCATTAGCTGGAAAGTCCCATGGAGACAGCTAGGCTGGAGTCCTGATTGAGAGGCCAGGATGGAGTGTCCTCCCCTCAAGTGATGGGGTTTGAAGTTAAACATTTGTTCACCTACATGCAGTTTGGAGCAAATTGCATTTCTGTCGTATCATGTCTTTACACCTTCAGAGAAACTGGGTCATATGTGCTTGCCTCACCTCCTGGTTTCCATTCTGAGCAGCCAACCCAGCCTGAAGCCAGGGGGTATGCAAGGCAAACTTTATAGCTTTTGACATCTAGACCAGAAGGGCCAGCAGACCTGGAGATCAGGTAATGTCCACTAACCAAGCTCCCAAGATCACTTATACAGCACAAGTCTCATAAACAACAGTCCTTGACTTGCCTGTGTATTTGCAGGTCTGGGTTGCTGGTTATGTAGGACAAATCACAGAAACCTCCATCCATACAATGCAAGGGCCAGATGGCTTCACTGGTGAAGTCTACCAAATATTTAAAGAAGAATTAGTATTAATCCTCAAATTCTTTAAAAAAGAATAGAAAAATAGAAGAAGAGGGAACGCTTCCAAAGTCATTTTATGAGGCCAGCATTAATGTGATACCAAAGCCAGACAAAGACAGTATAAGAAATGAAAATTATAGTCCAATATCTCTAATGAACATAGATGTAAAAATCTTCAATAAAATACAAATAAACCAGGTGCCTGGGTGGCTCAGTGGTTGAAAGTCTGCCTTTGGCTCAGGTCATAATCCCAGGGACCTGAGATTGAGTCCCACATCGGGCTCCTGGTGGGGAGCCTGCTTCTCCCTCTACCTATGTCTCTGCTTCTCTCTCTATGTCTCTCATGAATAAGTAAATAATATCTTTTAAAAAAAGGCAACAACAACGACAAAAAACATGAAATACAAACAAACCAAATTCAATAATACATTAAAATGATCATACACTATGATCAAATGGGATTTATTGCAGGTATGCGAGGATGCTTCAACATCCACAATCAGTGTGATATATCATATGAAAAAAATAAAGGATAAAAATCATATGATATTTTATATATATATGTATATGTCTGAAGACTCCACCAAAAAAACTGTTAGCACTAATATACAATTTCAATAAGGTTGCAGGATCCAAAATTGATAGACAAAAATCAACTGCATTTTTATACACTACTATTGGAACTATTGGAAAGAAGAATTAAGAATTCAATCCCATTTGCAATAGCATCAACAAGATTAAAATACTTAGGAATAAATTTAACCAAAAAAGGTGAAAGACCTATATACTCAAAACTGTAAAGACATTGATGAAAGAAATTATAGAAACACAAATAAATGGAAAAATGAAAGAAATTATAGAAACACAAATAAATGGAAAAACATTTCTTGTTCATGGATTAGAGGAATTAGTATGAAAATCTCAGTACCACCCAAAGCAGTCTACAGATTCAGTGCAATCTCTATCAAAATTCTAATGGCCTTTTTCACGGAAACAGAACAAACAATCTTAAAATTTGTATGGAACTACAAAAGACCCCAAGTATCCAAAGAAATCTTGAGAAGAACAAAGTTGGAGACATCATACTTCCTGATTACAACTGTGTTACAAAACTATAGTAATCAAAATAGTCCAATATCAGCATAAAAGCAGACACATGGGTCAATAGAAAATAACAGCTTAGAAGTAAACCCGTGAATATATGGTCAGTTAATTTTTTGGTAAAGGCGTCAGGAATACACAATGAATGAAGGATAGTGTCTTCAATAAATGGTATTGGGAAAACTGGACATCCACATGCAAAATAATAAAACTGGACCCCTGTCTTTCACTGTACACAAAAATCAGCTCTAAATGGATTTAGAAAGAAAGCATAAGTGGAAGAAAACATGGGTGGTAAAAGATGGGTGGCTCTTTGACATTGGTCTTGGCAAGGATTTTTTGGATCTGACTCCAAAAGCAAAGGTAGCAAGAGCAAAAATAAACAGGTGGATGATATCACACTAGAACGCTTCTGTACAGCAAAGGAAACCATCAACAAAATGAAAAGGCAGCCTACTGAATAGGAGAAAATATATTCAAATCACATACTCAAAAAGAGGTAAATATTCAAAACTTGTAAGGAACTCCTACAACTCAATAGCAAACAAAACAAAACAAAACAAAAAAACCCACCCTGAAACAACCCATTTAAAAAAATGGGCATAGGACTAAATAAATAGACATATTTCCAATGAAGACATATAGATGTCCAAGAGGTTCAGAAGGTTCTCAACATCACTAATCATCAAGGAAATGCAAATCAAAACCACAATGAAATATCATTTCATACCTGTTAATATGGCTATTATAACAAAGACAAGAGGTAACAATTGCTGAAGATGTGGACAAAAGGGAGCCCTCATACACTATTGGTAGAAATATAAAGTGGTATACCTACTATGGGAAACAATATGGAGGTTCCTTAAGAAATTAAAAATAAGTCTACAATATGATCCAGCAATCCAACTTCCAGGTTTCCAAAGGAAATGAAATCATCTCAAAGATATGCCCATGTTCATAACAACATTATTCACAATAACTAAGATGTGAAACAACATAAGTATCTGTTGATGTATGAAAATTTTAAAAAGTATGGTATATGCATTCCATTATATGTATTATACTACATATAATTACGCACATCTAATATATATATTAGAGTATTACTTAGCCTTAAAAAGAATTTTTGTCATTTGCAACAACATGGATGAAACTGGAGGGCATTTGCTAATTGAAATAAGCCTAACAGAGAAAGACAAATACTACATGTTATCAATTGTATGTGGGAACAAAAAAAAAATTAAACACAGAGAGTGTAGAAAATTAGTTGCTAGGGGTTACGAGTGGTAGAAATAGGGAGAAGTTGGTAAAAGGATACAAATTCTCAGTTATGAAATAATGTTTGAGTATCTAATGTATAACATGGTGACTATCGTCAAAAATATTGTATTAATAATTGAAATTTGTTAAGAAAGTAGAACTTAAAATATTCTCATCAAAACAAAGATTGGTCCTCTATGGGAAATGGAAAAATACTGACACCTCCAGCAAAAGCTTCTTTTCAAATAGCAGTAGCCAGTAACAAATCAGTGATGATATATTGGGCCAAATCTTTGTGGTAAAAGGGTAATAGTATAAAAGCCCTGTTATCCTCAATTTATTCTTTAATCCGCTGTAATCAGACTTTTTTCATTCTATGCCTGAATCTGTCTGGTAATGCCTCTTAGTTACTATATCTAATGGTATACTTAATTAGTATACCATTATATTATATACTAATAGATCACTAATACTATATCTATTATATTCTTGTCCCTGTTTGTTTGCTCCTCTGCTGAGTTTGTCTCCATTAAACATTCTTGTTTTCCTGGTCTTCTCTAATTCTGTTCTCTCCATTTATTATGCTATTGTTTTCCCTCTTGTTTGGAAAGTCCTTTTCAGTCTCCTTTGATCCATCCTTTCCTTCTGCTAGCTCCTTAAATCCTGCTGTTTGACAAGTTCCTTCCTCACTGTGCTTTATTTCTGACTCTTTCCACTGTCCTTGGGGAAATCTCACTCACTCTCAAGGATTCAGATTTCACCAGTAACCTCTCCTGAACTCTGCATCCACATGCCTATGTACTCACTGAACACCTTCACTTGAACATCCTTAGGCAACACAAACTCCTTATGTCCAAAGATGAATTCATCATCTTCCTGCTATCCCTTCCCATAAGTACGTCCTCTTAATTTATTGTCTTAAGGAATGGTACTCCAAACTACTGCCCCGTCACCCAAGCCACACATCTGAAAGTTACACACACACACACACACCCATACATTTGGTTACCATGTTTTGCTATTTTATTTCTTCAGTAATTTTTGGCTCTGTCCCCTTATCTCCATCTCTATAGCTCCTACCTTAGTTCAAGACTTCATCATTTCTTTTTGTTTTGTTTTCTTTTTTGTTTTTTCAGCCTTCTTCATTTCTTGTTTGAATTACTGCCGCAATTCCTATCTGACTTTATTTAATTCATCCTTACAATTTTGTGTCCCCCAATTTTGTCTCTATTCCCATCTGTTTTCCACATTGCTATATCAAAACACATCATTCCCCTGATTAAATAATTCAATGTGGCTTGTAGTCTTTGAGATGGAGTCCAAGATCCTTGGCATCCTATTCATGGCTTCTTTTGACCTGACCCCAGACTACCTCTTCAATATCATCATACAACTACCTTATCCCTTGTGCAGCTATAATCCTCTTTCTCACCTGTGTGCCTTTACATGTTTGATCCCTGCTGTTGTAAAGAGACTCTGTGCCCTCCTTTCTAAGTAACTTCCCCTTTTAAGAAAGGTCATTGATTTATTCTCTTCCAAGCCTTTTCCCTAGTCTGAGTTAGGTTGCTTATCCACATGCCCACATGCCTTTTGTATCTTCTTTTATAGCCCTTTGTGCATTCTTCTGTCCTAGCACTTACCTCAGTGTGTTGTGATGGTTTGTGTACTAGTGTAATTCCCCCAGAGAATTGTGAATCCCTTGAGAGTAAGGACCAGGTTTTATTTGTATTTAATTCACAAGCATTCAGCATAATGTCTGGCACGAACAGTGAAGGCTGAGCCATGACTGAGTCAGGTGGTTACAGAATTATTTTCTTTGGAGAGGTTCCTTCTTCTTTATTCAAGCCTTTTATTGCTTTTACTTCTAGTATAAGTCAGATTCTCCTGCTCAGCCCTTTTTTGTAAGTAGTTCAAAGAGGATTTGATTTGCTTCTAATAGCTCTTTGGATTTATACTTCTACCACTGTTCATTTAGGCTCCTCTACATGAGACCGTGCTCCATGATTTTACCTGAATTGTAGAGAGAAAACATTGAATTCTCTCTTTTTATTTTTAATCTTTTTTCTTTAATCAATCTTTTGGTCCAGTATTACGTCTTTTACATTGTCCCATTTCTTTCCTTTTTTGATATTTTATTTATTCCTCTATGCTTCTTTGGTAAGCTTCATTTTCTTCTCCTTTTCTTATGTTGAAGCTTACAGCTGTCTGTCACCTTTTGTTCTTTCCTGTCAGTCAATCTCTGGTCCATGACAGATTAACATTTACAAGCTTTTGTATTGAATATATAATGGTTTCTCTCTGTGCCTAAAAAGGAACACACTACACACAAGTTGAGGAAAGGACTGTTTATCACAAAAGAAGTTGAAAATTGGAATAAACATATTGATTTGTCACAATCTTTTGATTGTGTTAAAATGAGACCATGTAACTAATCGTCTGGGATACTTAACCAGCCTCTTCACACATAAAATTTCTTATCTTCTAGCAATAAATAATATTTATTGCCTTCTAAGTGTATCTCCAAATGCTGGCATTTGCCTATTAAAAAGGGAAAATCTAGAGAGTAATAATGTTCTGAAATACTCCTTTTAATGCAAATATTTGTGGTAATATTTTAAAACAAATATTGGTCATGACAGTTACATGACAGCATGTTGAAATAGGAAAAATGGGGCCATTATTTTGCATTTTTATTTTAGAAATTATTTTATTTAAATTCCAATATAGTTTACATGCAGTGTTATATCAGTTTCAAGTGTACAATTATCTGCATTCTTAATTAATGCAAACAATTTATAGAATTATATTGGGACATACATGAAAGAAATGAGTTATTCTGGTTATAGAAGAGGGGCATTGAAATCATACCAAGGTGAGTTAGAGTTCTGGTTCTGCAACTTACTTGCCATTTGACTTTTGGCAAACCTCAGGGTCTTCATATGTTAATTTGTCTAAGGATTAAAAGGGTCAAGGCATTAAAGGACTTAGTACAGTTCCTTGCATATAGAAAATACCCAGTATATGTAAGTAAATCATTAATATAATAATTATCTTACTTTCCCCTTTGTTCTTATATTCTTATTCCCCTTTATTCTTCAATTTACATACCTAGTTTCAACACTCTCGTTTTTACCTCTTCCTAAACCAGTAGTTTTCAAACAGATATTGTGACCCACTGGTAGGTCATGAAATCAGTTTAACAGGTTGTGATCTGCATCAAAAAATATAATAAAGGATATTAAAGTGAATTGTAGGTACTAAAAGCTAGAGTTTTGTGAAAATTTTCAGTTATACATATAATTTAAGTGATATTTTAAAAGGGACCTTCTGGCCGCTATGTGTAGAATGTATTCAGGGTGGGCACAGAGGTAGGGACCTATTGCAGTCATCCAGGGGAGAAGTAAAAGGGGATCAGACTAGGGTAGAAAGAATAGTAACGGTGAAAAATGGCCAGATTATGGATATATTTTATGATTAGAAGCAATTTTGATTCTTACCTGATTTCTGTCCTTTGTCAGTTAGTTCATCCTCTGAAAAGCCCCAATAAAAGGAAAGATGCATAGTGAAATAGTGTTAAAAGAGAAAAAGCACTTAGAGAGACAGATATAGATGGAATGGACCAACAATAAGTGATAGGATGGAGACTTGTTCATTCATTTTTTAGAACAGGAAGTCCATGGGATATCAGTGCTGGTGACTGATGATGAAAGGAATAGTTCTGAGGATAGAAGGTATTAGGGTGCTATAGATAACCACAAATAGGAACTTTATATCCTGATATTTTTGAGACAGTCCAGGTATGCCTGCAATCCCATTTTTTTTCCAGTTTAGTATTTCCCTGAACAAAGGTATCCCAGTTTGGATAATTGATTCTGTAGTTATCATAGGTATAATGGAAAGAGCAAGGCTCTTCCTTGGTACATGATAATGGCTAAAATAGATGAACACTTTCATGAAGCATGTGATTTTTAAGTGATGGGTAGTCAGTCACTTTTTGAGTTTTAAATGTCACCTAAAATAAAGCCACCTAAAAAGTGTGTATCATAAAATTTCTTTGAGAAAATATAGTCATTAATAGAAGGATGACCAAAAAAGACTATTTTCATTTATCTAGTTCAAGTGGTTCTCAAAGTATAGTCCTGAAATATCATTGTTACCTGGGAACTGTTTGAAATGAAAATACTCAAGAGCCACCCAGAATTAATGAATCAAACACTTTGAGACTAAGGCCAGTAATCTGTGATTAACAAACCCTCCAGATTAATTTGATACACACCGTTTGAGAACTACTGAGCTAGTTTATATATGATAACTGTGGAAGCAAGAATATTACTGTGCTGTAATCTATCAGTCAACTATTTTTTAAAAATCCTACAAAAACTCCGTGTTGGGTATTTTATCCTATGAAAGATAAAACGGAACACAAAAATCCTAAAGGAAGCAGTCTCTACCTTTTAGAAGGCTACAATTTAGTTTGGGAAGATTACATCTGTGCCTATAAATTGTCTAATAATTGAAAATGATAAATAACTAGGCAAGCTAAAATTTCCATCAGAATTCAGAAGAGAATTCCCAATGGGAGAGCATAGTCAGGAAATATTTTGTGGAGATCATGGAACTAGGAGAGTAGAACAGATGGGAAATGACAGGAACTAGGAGAATCTAACAGGGAAAATAAGATCAATACACACCAAGCTGTAAGAAACAACTGAGAACAGTGTTTACATCAACAGAGCATTTCATTGGTGATAATTCAGAAAAGATTTAGAGGTAAAATATGTTTTGGAAATTTGGGCTTAAACAAAGTTAAATGAGTTTTTTTTTTTTCATTTAACTGCATATACTTCTCAGAATCTTTAAAATTCTAAAGAGAAATGTGGTACCCCCAAAAAGGATTGTGGCACTACTTTAGTTGTAGTCTTCAGCAAAGCCAATGCCAAAATGGGATTAGATCCCTGAAAACTTTCTGAAGTGGAGTCATTGAATCACTGAGGCATCTAGGGCATACTAAGGCATTCAGTGTGCTAGTGACCTCTTGCTTATCCTTTTGCAGCAGAATTATGTCATTGATGTAACAGATCAAAGGGATGTTCTCTAGGATGGCCAGACAATCCAGATCTCTTTGGATTTTACCAAAATAGTGTATGGAAGAAATAATAGCTTTGAGGTACAACTGTAAATGAATACGTTCATCCCATGTGAATGGGAACTGTTTGTGATCCTTTCTTATAATAATAATAATAATAATAATAATAATAATAATATAATGATAATAATAATAATGATAATAATAAAAAGAGCACATTTGCCAAAACAATGGCAGCATACTACTTTTAAAGCCTTACAATCTGCCCCAGTAATGCCATATCCAGCACAGCTGTGGAAATGAGGGCTACTACTTGACTGAGCATGTGGTAATCTTCATTCTTCAGGATCTATCTGGTTTCTGCAAGAACTAGCCTGGGGAGTTAAATAAAGATGCTAGCAGTGCTACTGCTGAATCCTTTAGAATTTTAATAGTGCAATAGGCCTTTTAATAGTGATTCTGTCTCCCACCACTAGGATAAAAAATATATATTTTATTTACTATTTTCAGTGGAGGCAAAGTGGGGGTAATTTAAGAAATTTCCATTTGTTCTCTCCCAAGACCAATGACCCAATGTTGTAGTGACTCCAACTGCCAAGTATATCAATTCCAATTATACACTCAGAGACTAGAGAAGTTACCACTGGGTAGGTCCATGAAACTTATGACCCCAGGGTAAACTGGACATTATCTAGGTATTCATCCCAGCCATCATAAACCCCCTCTTCAACAGAGAGGCCAAATTGGGTTTGGGTTTTCAGGTATCAATGCTAATTCAGACCCTATGTCCAGTAGTCCTTGAAGTGTATGGGTATTCCCTTTCTCCAGTGTTATGGTTAATAGATATGGGGCTGAAGGTCCCCTTAGGGAAGGATCAAGGAAAGGCTTGGTACTTTCTTCTAAGAACACAAGTCAATTCTTCAGTCAAAACTTTCTATATCTGAAAATTGGCTCAGGCCTGTGAACTGAGCAAGAGATTGTGACTTTTTATTGAGTCTATTCCTTTCATTCTTCTGCTCTTGCTTTTTTCGAGCTTGTCTGGGAATGACAAACTCTAAAACAATCTCCACAGCTTCCTCTAATTTAACCCCCTTGACTGATCTTCTAAAAACTTTGGTTGTTACAGTAATTTGGGTTTCCTGGCTTCTGTGGGTAAAGCCATCAGAGCCCCATCATCTCCATGAATATTAATAAACTCATCTCTATAAGTGTCTCCCCTATAATCAGATTTAGTCAGCAGAGGAGATTTACCATTGAATAATTACATGATGCTGGTGTCTCTCTTAGTAGTGTATTCCTGATAATGGTTGATGTGTCCTCTGGGATTCCTATGAAACAAAATTCTTTGACTATATTACTATATGTAATATGTCTATTACAGAATGCTTACTTTCCTCAGCTTTTCATTCCTTCTTCTACCATCTTTCAGGGCAACTCAAACATGTTCATTTTGCTCAGCATTGGCTATTGCTTTCTCCAGGCTTCTAGAAGCTACCACGAAGCATAAATCCCTGTCCCTTGACATCCTTGCCATAGTGTTAAATCCCATTTTCCCAAGTCAATGAATTCTTGCATATCCAGTCTTATATTCTGACACTCTCCATTTAGCCCCCTCAAAATTCAATCCCAGGGTAACTCCCTGGCTCCTTGTAGTACGTGCTAGCTGATTCTTGCAACAATATCAGCGTATCATCTCTTTCCCTTATTATTAAATCCAGCATGTCTGCAGCAGAGTTATGCTGGGATTTAACCTCAGTTGCCTGCCAGACAGCCAGGAGAAGAGGTGGGGCAGCTCCTGAGAGGGCAGCTACTGCCATGTGCGGAAGACATTTCTGCATCATTTGTAAGCATGAGAGATGTGCCAGTTCTTTCTGTGGAAAAGTGGGTTATCTCAGCAAGCCTTGAGGGTTCAGGGATTCTGCAGAGCCAACATCCTCAGAGGCATCCATTCAGATATCTTCATCTTGTGTTTAATTCCAGATTTTCCCATTCAGGGCCTTGACCTAATGTAATAGACTTGCCTTGGCCAGGTATTAAAACATTTCTGCAGCTTTGCAACTCTAACGGCTTGATCTTCAGCTTCTGCTCATCTGTGTGTGTCTTCATTATAGGAGGCCTCTTTGCAAGCTGTGAGGTTCTCTTGCTTATTATGGCTCTCAGTTCCTCATTGTTCTTCTGTATGGCATCAGTCCAATGTAACAACCAGACAACTCCCTGTCACAGACATTGTTTCCATCATCTCTTTCAAAATGAATATCTATAGCATAGGCAGTCCTCACCATTATCACTAACAAAGTCTTTAGCCATTGGATCACTACTTCTAGCAGGGACTTTCCATAGCCCACATATCAAGTAGGCTAGTGTATTCTTTTTCTTGTCAGCAGTGAGTGAATGGATCTCCAAACTCCCTCTTTCTGTTTTTTCATATCACTCCTGTCCCATTTGTGATAGTTCGTGCATTCTAAGAAATAAATGCCAACATGGGATTGGATGTTCAGGAGATTCTTTTTTTAGGGAAGAAGGAGTGAAGGCCTATAAATAATAAAGGCAGGGAAGAGCCTTCAGACCACAATGTAGTCTGAAATCTATAAAGAGGAACAGAGAGAGACATGAATAGAGTCTCAGATTTCAGTGAAGTTCTAAGAATGTTTTAATCAGATTGATGGGGAGTTTGGGGTCAAAATTGTCCATCAGAAGGGTCCTGTGTCTTGCATGAGTACTTTTGCTGTTCTCATTTATTGACTGTGAGCAGCCTATGGAAAGCATCTCCTCTGTGCAAATATGGTAGTGGATATATGCCTTCACAGTAGGAGAGCTGAGTGGTGCATTTCATAGCTGCCAAGGGTTTTCCAAACTTATTTGGTCATAGCCTTTCCTCACAAAACATTTTCAGGAGATGTTTTGTGGAATAACTTTAGAAAATTCTGGGGTTTATATTTTGTTAAAATATGAGTTATTAAGTTATTAATATGTCACTTTAGGAATGCATGTGCATGTGGTCCCTCTTTCATGTCTCTGGTTTTCATTGCTTTTTTTTTGGTCAAGAGAATGCTTTGCATTTTCATTATGTTTTAAAACAAATATCTATATAGCAAATTACCATGCGCCAGACCAGTTAAAGGCTTCTGTAAATATTAACTTATAGCAGTACATTTAAGATAGACACTGTTATCATTTTATAATTGAGGAAACCAAGTCTCAGAGAGGTTACATGATTTGCCCAAGATCCTATACCTCGTATGTGTCTGTGCCAGAAATTAAGTCCACAGAGTCTGGCTCCAGAGTATATGCCCTCAACCACTACATAATGCTATCCTGTGGGCATTCCTGAGTGAGTGAGGCCCTACAAAAGAGACTTTGGAAGCTATTGCTGAACTATACCTAGCAAGCCCTTGTTAATGAAGAACTGTCAGTGTCCAGTGTATTAGAGCTTGGATGACCCAGATAAACAGGACTCTGGTAGCCAGAGTGCATTTCCTAATGAACATTCACACAAACATGCACTCTCTGAGTATACATTATTTGTACCATGAGCCAATACCTATACAAACCTGCACATACATCCTGCATACATACCAAATAAATTGTGCAGCTATGCCATGTCTCATATGTTCATTACAAGTATATAGAGTCAGGATTTTTCCAATATTCTCATGTTTGCTTTAGTAGCTGGTTAGCATGGGATCTGTAGAGTTTGAAGCCATACAGACTTTTACTTATGAGCATGGGATCTTGAGCAAGTTCCTCTTTTTCTTAGAACTCAGTTGTCTCATCAGCAAAAGTAGCTATCATAATACCTATCTCACAGGGTTGCTCTAGAGATTACATGAAACAAGGAAAATTAAACTGCTTAGCACAGCCCTAGCACTCAGAACTACAGTAAAGGTTTGTTAAATTGAATTAAACATTATCTACAGTTCTTAACACAATTAGTTTCTAGTGATTATTAGTGAAAGGAGTATGTATTGTGTTAACCTGAGCTGGCTTCAAAATATATACCTACTGGTTCTACTATGAAGTCCAGTCTTCTTGTTTTTCTTTAGGCTGAACTCCTCAGGGAGCCTGCATTCTCTTCCTAGCTGTTCCACTGTTCAGCTGTATAATTCTAGACAAGCTATTTTCCTCTGTGGGCATGAATGTCCTCTCTGTTTCTGGGTGAGATTTATAGATTCAGAGCCATGGATAGGTGCTGTGTTGCCTGCTTGAGAATCAAGAGAGAACTTTTATTTTTTAAATGTTTTAAAAAGATTTTATTTATTTGAGAGAGAAAGAGAGAGATAGCGAAGGAGAACACGAAAAGCGGAGAAGGAGAGAGAGAAGCAGACTTCCTGCTGAGCGGGTAGCCTGATATGGGGCTCAATCCCAGGACCCTGGGGTCATGACCTGAGCCAAAGGTAGATGCTTAATAGACTGAGCCACCAAGGCACTCTAAGAGAGATCTTTTAAAAACTGCAGTCATAGGCTTTCTCTCAGTGATTCTATTGTATAGCATTTTGTTCATTAGGTTAACAGCAGCTACTATAAGAAACAAATCCCTGAATTTTAGTGATTTAATCCAGTGAAGCCTATTTCCTGGTCTGACACAGGGGTTCCTAGGTGGTTGTCCTCTTCTCCTCATTATTGAGATTTCATCTGCTTTCATCCTGTTGCTGTGTCAACTACCAGGCCCATATAGTCTTCTACTTCCAGCTGGCAGACAGAGAAAATGTAGGAGCGCACACATGTGGAGTGGCACATATCACTTTCTCTTAGATCCCATTGACTAGAATTCAGTCAAATGACACTCCTAGATTCAAGCAGTTTGGGAAACATAACCCCTGAGAGCCACATTCCAGTGACAGCTTTATGCTGGAATGAGGAGTGCTAATTTCTCCCGTGGACAACCAGCTCTCTCTATTTTGGCCAAGTTTATGAATAAGTGGGCTTGATGGCACTTAAATTGTTTCTGGACATATCTAACCCATATGTATGTACATATATATGTACAAAGGAGCCTTAGCTAACTTTTATTTAATAAGATTCTTAAGACTTTTGAAATTCTAAAACTTGATTCTATGTTCTAAATTTGAATTCCACAGGTGGGAGAAAAATCAGAAAAGATTATGACCAACTTTATCTCTTACCTAGATTCCCCCCAAATTGGATGCTGGAGTGTTAACTATAATCACTCTTTAATTCTCTTATTCTTTAAGTATCGGGATAGCAAAAATCTTTCACATCAACAGGAAGTTTATTTTTTTAATCACTATTTATACCAAACTTTTCATCAGAATGAACTCCCTTGTTCTTCATCACATGTAGAGTATGTGTTATTTTTGAATATAATGTTCTTATTGAGTGTTAATTGCATGCATCTACAGCTTTCAAAGAAGTGATAACTAGATACTGTCAAACTGATAACAGCCAGTCTTCTCTCTACCATTACGCATGTGTTAATTTATAAGGTGGATTAGCAGGAACTTCACAAACCTCTTATTTTTGGGCTGCTTGATGATGTTAGTGAAGAAAGAAAAATGCAGATCTCCTACTTCTCTTTAAAATGCTATAAAAAGGTAATGGGCAGAAGTACTCTAGCACAGAGGTTTTTATTGATGAAACCTTTTGCCAATTTACCCTAATTTTATAAGATTTCCAAGTTAGCACAAAAAGTACATGTAAGCCCAGAAAAATCTCCATCTGGACACATTTTCCTTATTATATACATTCTTATTTGGAATGATCTCCTGTAACTGTAATAAAATAATTTGCAGAACACTTAGTCTACCCTTTACATTTTTGTGAAATTTCATAGCATCCATGACATAAGTATGCTGCCCAGGGCAGCACATTGATAGGTGGGTCTGATACTAGAGTGCATTGTGCCCCCCTTGAGAAATTCTTTACAATAAATATCATGAATTTTTATGGTAATTCAGAAACAACTAAGACTTAATTTCAATGTTCCTGAAAAAGAATTTACTAAGTAAATTAATAATGTAAAAAATAAAATAAAAATAATAAAAATAAAAACATAATATAAAAGAAAACTTCAATTTGTTCATTAAAAAAAAACAACTCGAAAGCAGTTTAGAACCTTGCTTCCATGTGTGTTGGGAATGCTTACCATCACAGAAATTCAGTAGGGGTGCGTTTTTGTGTGTGCTCAGAGTTCTAGAATAGATACAAGGGAAAAGAGATGAGACATAAGGCAGCAACCCTGTTTTTGGCCACTCTAGAATAAGGATGGGGCTGTTTTCATAGGGCTCTTCCATTTTAGCTCTTAGACAGAGGTGGTCCCTTTATACAGTGTTATGTAGTGTTTTGTTAATGAATGAATTCATGAAAAATGAATGCATTTAAAAAATCCAGTGACCCATTATTTTGATAACTTAAACTACTTCTAATTAATGAAGTTTTTAAATTTGAAAAGTAGCTTTGGGATGCCTTGGGGTTCAATTTAAACTGTGTTTTAAATTACAGAATATTCTTAATATTCAAAGAATTTGTTTAAAAATAATAAAGGAAATCATTGTGTTATGATTCCTTTTTTTTTCCCATTTGAACCACTGTTTTAAATTCTTTCATAGCATACAAAATTTGTTTTAAAAGGTAACACTTATTTTCTGGGAAGCTTTACAATATTCTGGCTTTTCGTTTTCTTTATTCTTTTTTGAGGATTTATTTAACTCAGCATGTATATTTCAGGTGAGTGAAAATCTAAGAAGCAAACTTAATGGCTAGCTGATCTGACAGCTGATTCAAAAGGTTAAAGCCACAGAAATAGCATGGTGAAAGTTGCAGAAGGTTGGTGAATTCTTATGTGGAGATTTTTAAACTTTATTTTTTAGTTAAGTCAATTGGGACCTGATTGCTATCATAACAATGCAGTATATTCTTCTCCCTGAGGAATTAAGTGCAGAAAGGCAAAAAATCCTCAATACAAATACTTAAAAGTGATATATTCAAGTTAAATTGCTTTACTTTTTTTTCCTAAGTCAGATCCAGCCCTTTGTCTATTTTCAGTCCTTTTCTGGGACACATAGGTTTTCTAAAGGCCAACTGAAAGCAGTATACAATCTTTGAATTGTAACTAAGGTGGGGGTCAACTTTGCCTTTCCCCAATTAATATTTGTCTGCCCGCTTCTTCTCTCACACATTGCACATGTACAGGCATGTGCAAAGTCATGGGCATGCTTTCCTAGGGTAGTGGGAGCAGAGGTCTCTTTGTGGCAACATAATCACGTTTCCCTGATCTCTATAGGTTGTGAAGGTAGAAGTGAAGGTAGAAGGAGTTCAAAGAAAGGAGTGTGTCATAGCGAAGGAAGAGAATAGTGGACATCTCTAAGGCATGGTCAACGTTATTATCTATTCTAGGAAACAAAACTGGGGCTATCATTTCAGGACCCTTATATTGGGGGCATTTTTTGCTGTTGAATATTAGGCAGGAATGTGGTAAGGAACAACAGATACAGAAGCAGGAGGTAAAGCCAATGCCGGAAGGGGGAAGATTGCGCACCTGAGAAAGAAGGGAAATTTTTCTCAGACCAGTCCTACTGCTAGTCCCTTGTCTTATTCATAGACATTCCCATTGAAGAGGAGAGTGTCCTGAGATCTAACAAGATATTAAATCTAGTCCTGAGATTTAACTATCGTCAGTGGACAAGGCTATTATTCCTTAACAGGTTACAAAGCAATGCTTATTTATTATTCTCTTTCTGGTGGCTGGATTGGTAAGTAGTCTTGGGGCCCCTTGGAGCTTGGCTAACACACGCACTCATATATTCTTTCCCTGTCTGTTTTTGTCTCCCTCTTAAATATATGTGATCTCATTAGTCCCAAGATACAGCCTTAGAAACTGTTAGGTCTCTCAAGTAATCTTTTCTCAAAGCTCTATTTCAAGTACTTGCACAATTATTAAAGTAGCACTTCAATTCCTATTTTCCTGCAGAGAGAAGGAATAAGGGACAATACAAAATATAGATATGCCTAGATATTGTCATAATATTGGCTATAATTTGTCAACTACCGCCAAAACCCCATCTATTTAAAATTGAGCAGCAACTCAAAAAATAGGTAGACAACTTGTTTCCATGATAGAAAAAAAAGCATTTGGGGACAAACAAATCTGGGTTTGGATCCTAGCCTGAACACTTAGTGCCTGTGGGACCATGGCAAGTTATTTATTTATTGTATATTAAGTTGTTTGAGCTTATTTTCTAATCTGTAAAATGGAGCTTATAATGTTTGCCCTAAAGAATTCTTGCAAAAGTCAGAGATAATGCACCATACTTGACACTCAATATATAGGAGCTTTTAATCAGCTTCTGGTGATTTTTCTCCTTTGCTTCTCTCCTCTGTCCCAAGTGACCTCTTTCTCTTTTTGTATGCAGCCTCTAGACTCCCTGTCATCCTTCTGTGACTTCTCTTTTTTTCCTGAAAGGTTACCCTAATTTACTGGCATCAGACATCACCTGTGTAGAATTATAGGTAGCTGAAGGTTGAGTAAAGAAGGACACAAGTCCTGAGGGGTTATGATGACTTAGATCATACAGGCATATTAAATAGGTAATCTCCCCATCAGGCGACTTGATGCTTCACATTGGTAACTTCAAGAAGGCTGATAATGTGACCTACTTCCAAACTGATATTCCTTAAATACTTGTTCAACCTTTATTAAAGTGAACAGTAAAGAGTTTCTACTAAAAAATTGTACACATTTTTTGTATTGAAAATGAAATACTTGTTATATGCACTAAAAGTAGCATAAAGTGTTAATTTATTGGAACGATCTTTTCACAATTTTAAGTCACTCACAAAACAGGCAACTTTTATTATTCACAAAAAGAAACAGTGTTAACAAGACTAATATCCTGTGTGTGTGTGTGTGTGTGTGTGTGTGTATATATATGTGTGTATATATATATATATATATATTCTTTCTTTTTTGTCTATGTGGTTAATAAAAATAGCATCTAAATAAAGATTTACATTATCCCTGTCCCCTGCCAATTCTTGGAACAAGAATTGACTATTGTAGTTTTATTGTTGTTGTTTTTGTTGTTATGCATTTGGAAGTTAAGATAGGACTTTAATCTTTTAATTATATTATAGATATATGTATATTTCATGTACACATAGATATTATGTCATTAAATTATATTATGTATTTCTTCCTAGAAGAGAGACAAATGACTATCAGTATTTGTCAATCATAGTTATTCATTTTGTGTTGTAATTTTGAAGTTTCCAGCTCTGTTTAGTTTTCCCACTTAAATTTCTATAATTGTCAGTGATTGTGAGCATAATACTTTACTTTTTAAAAACCCAGGATAACTTGACTAGAACAATGAAATTTTGCAGAATTCTGAAATTATACAAAAAGTGTCATCAATGGGTGAAAATCTTAATGTGACCTTTGTATATTACTTTTTAATGTTCTTATAGTTTATAGAAATCTTATATTGATTATTTTAGTTAATCCTCACAACAACCACCTAGAATAGGTATTATTAATACAATAGACAGAAAATAGAGACTCAAGTCATTTCATTTGCCCAAGAGTATGAAGCTTGAAGTTGGGATAATAAAAATTCAAATATGAATCCATTAGCTCCAAATATGACACTGTTTTCTGTGACTATGTTGCAGTTAACAGATATTTTTATTTTCAGAAAATTGAACAAATGCTCCAAATTTTAGGTTAAGAGTCAGAAAGGCAAGAATAGAAAATCATCCACCTGGGATGATTTGTCCTAGAGAGTGCAATTAACTTGATCCCAAAATGGTTTAAATATCTGGGACATTTTTGATTAAGTAGGTGAAGGTTGGTAAAATTTGCCAACTTTTTCTATTCTGACTTCATTCACTTCTTTGTACTTTAAATGTGATTTCACAGAATAAAGAAAAATGGAGCATCACATAAAAAGATTGATATCCATGGCTCCAGGCTTTTAAGATACCTTTTAATCCTACTATATAGTGTTTAAGGAAAAAAACAACAACATGGATTTAAAAGATTCATGGAGAATGAATGAGAAGTGAGTTGTACAAAGCAGAATGATGTTTTGGGATGAAAAGTTGTATGTCATTCATGGAAGGAGGATGTTAAGAATGTCTGAAGTATTACCATTGACATGTGAATATCAAATCATTAGGATTTTGTTCATTTATGTTATAAATCCAATTGGTATTATTAATTTGTATTCCATGATTCACTTCAGCCTGGTGTTGCTGATGGGTAGTAGATACTTTACTCTCAAAACATTTTTTAGAATGTTACGAGGTAGAGGGCAGAATTGTAGGGAAGGTAGAAGTTGAAATAAACATTTCAGCTTTCTGGGTCTCATTGAACTTAAGAAATGTAGTGATATTACAATAATGTTTTACATAGAAAGGAATCTTGAGGAATGGAACATTGCCATTTTGCATAGTGTGATTACATGCCAAGAACAACCGTGTTGTATTTTCTGAAGGTATTGTTATTTTGAGATGAAAGATTAGGGTTGAATTACGAATAATTACATTTTCAATTCCAATATAGAGGTTCTCTTGGCTTTTATATGTTCAGAATTTTTCAGAGACTCAGAGAAAATTGAGTTGGAATGTTTGGGGAAGAAATCAAAAGGAAGGAGCTTAGAGTTAGAAGCAAGTCCTAAAAGGATGAAAGGGAGAAATTCAACTCATAGAAGCTTTGTAATTTGTCCAGAATTTCACAGCTTCTAACGTATGTTCCTGAACTCCATGTTCTCATAGTTCTATGAAATCTGTGAAATAGGAGGAATAATAACCCTAATCTATGATGTTACTGTAGTATTAAACTAGAAAATAAATGTGAAGTTAGTTCTTAACACAGTGTGAAGCAGACACATTGCAAGATACTATAAGATTATAATGATGATAATAATAATACTAATTCTATATCCTATGTTTCCTTTGCCTACCACACTGTAGAAACACAAGACGATTCGGCAGTGGAACCAGATTTGGCAAAAAACCTGCTGCTCTTTTGTTCCTATAATGCTAGGAAGTGGCGGGATATGGGTATGCTTGTCAGGGACAGAGAAGGGGTTTGAGGTGGGAAGAAAAGGGAGGAGCATAGGGAGAACAAAACTATGGCACTATTGTGGAAGTTAACATCCTTTTACCAGCCATCCTGGGTTCGCCTCCTACCTCATTGCCAGGGAAAGTATTTGAAAAAGGGCTTATTCACTTACTAAATCTTTAATCTGAATAGATCTATACAAATAAAAGAGACTGATTTCAAGCAATCCAACAATGCACGAAGTGCAGGGGTTGCTTGGTGTGGAGAACTGTGTTTCTTGCTCCAGCGGTGCCCATTCAGGCATGTGTGTACTGAAGAATGGAGATTCATAGCAGGAATGGGAAAGAACCTTTTTAACCTCACAATAAATTAAGCATATGGGGTAAAATAGAGTGCCTATTCCACATACCACTCTTCTGATGTGACTCTTTCAGAAAAAAACTTCTCAATATAAAGTAATTATAACCTACTTACACTGGTCATCCCCTTGTTTTCAGCTCCATTGACTCATTCAACTTCTATCAGTGTTACTTTGTATTTGAGTTATCAAGGGAAAAAAAACCATTTGGTTTACTTGCTATAGCATCGCTAGGGTTCTTGGAAAGTAATGACTATTGAATTTGTCTTTGGTCCAGGGAGTTTTTATCCCCATTCTTGGGAGGATTTGACAGTTCTGACATTTGGTCATTAGTATTTGGTGACCTACGTGTCTCCAGTAAAACTTGAAGACACAAACATATGTCTGATGAAAGAAGGGAAACAAAGTAAAGCCATAGATTTTTCTTTTTCTTTTTTTTTTTAATGCTTACTATAGCAGATGGAAAATTTTTATTTTAAGATAAATGAAAAAAAATTTTAGGAAATGAAATTTTTCTTGGGTCTCTTAGGAGCAGTCTGATCTTAGGTTAGAATTATGATGAAATAAAAACAATTTGATGGTATCAGGAGACTTTTTTTTTTTTTTTTTTTTTACATGAGATCCAGTTAAGGCTTCAGTTTAATTGCTGTATCAAGTGGCTAGAATCCATTAAGTTTTTATTAAAACGCATCCCTAAACTTTTGGGGCACTTGAATGGTTCAGTTGGTTAAGCCCAACTCTTGATTTTGGCTCAGGTCATGATCTCAGGGTCCTAGGAGCTAGCGCCCCACATCAGGCTCTGTGCTCAGCCAGAGAGTTAGCTTGTAGAGTTTCTCCCCTTCTCCCTCTGCTCCTTCCCTTGCTTGAATACTCTCTCTCTCTCTCAAATAAACAAGTAAATAAAACTTTTTTTTTTAAAAAAGCATCCACAAACTTTCATTAGACATCTCAAATTATATTTTTCAAAAGTCCATGACTATATTCAACCTTATTATCTGAGATAATTCCCTTACTTGAAATGAACTGATTAAATACTTTAATCACATCTACAAAATACCTTCACAGTAACACCTAGATCCAAGTTTGACTGAATAACTGAGGACTGTTGCCTCGCCACGTTGACAACCCATCAATGTGTGACAGATTCATTCAGATAAAAAAGGATTAATAGTCATCAATTGCTTGAATCAAAAAGCACTTATCTGTCCCTTTCTAAAAAGACATAATTTTGAAAATGCTTCAGCATTGCCTTCTAATTTGCAGTGTAGCTCAGAATAAATAAATTAGTTTGTGACTTGGGTTTTTCCATTTGGGGACAATCTCTGAATTACCTAAATCAGGCTTACTGATGCTTTAGGCCCATAAATATCAGCACATAGCTCTGATTTTTTTTGGGGGGGAAGGGGGTGAGGGGAGAATGGACTTATCTTCTTCTTTTCTATCTCCATCTTCTTTCCAGTTCTATTGGAGGAAAGTGCTCTTTCACTGAACTAATCCCCCCCCCCCACACACACACACACAAAATCATGTTGTATACATGATGGCTAATTTCCCAGGCTAGTCTCTCAAAACCCAGTTCAAAGACCAAAAACTGTTCTCTTCAAAAACTATTCTCTTTAGGTATATACATCCTAGTTTTGAAATTTCTTCCTTATTGCAGCTAGCTTGAATTTACAGCTACTTATAGAGGAATATATACTCCTAACTAGTATCTGTTCCTTCATGTGCTCATTCATTAACTTATTCTCCTATTCCTAATTGGAAAATTATTTCTAATTTTTTCTCATAAGAAAATGTTTACTGAGTCTCTACTATAGTGCTAGTCTTAATACCGAATGCTGTGGTATAAGACCACAAGAGTGAAGGAAATAGCCTCACAGAGCTTAATTATACAGTAAATTCAGGGTCATTGGTGCTAAGATAAGAGAATTAAAAGGTTCTATAGGGAAATGTCGCAGGGAGACCAGGGGGCTGCTTCTTAAACTCTTCCTGAACAAACTAATACCTTAATTGACATTAGCTTGGTTTAGGGCATGTAAGAGTGGGGAAAAACAAGGAAAGAGAAAGGAAACATTTGCACAAAGGCTGAAGGGTAAGAGAGCACATGGTGGGCTGTGGATTCAGAGAGAACTTTTATCAGATTAAAGCACAGAATTCAAATGAGAATGTTTAAATGTCCAGAGATTATGATGGGGAAGTAAGTAAGCACTAGATATTGGAAGTCCTAGTTAGCTATGGTAATAATAAATTTTGAACTTCACCTATGGAAGATCAAAAGCCATCAGAGAATTAGAAATAATACAGCAAGGAGTATTCTGGAAAGAATCTCTCTAGATATAATATGGACAGTAGATTGAATAGGGAGACTCTGAAAATTCATTGATGGTAGAGGTGTTTCTATTTTGGACGTCACTGTGTTTGACATCCAACTGAATAGCTCATTGCTTATACTACAGTGGAAGTTAATTAATTAATTAATTAATTAAATGAATATTTATTAACTGCTAGTATAATATTCTTTCTATATGTAAAGGAGACAATGATAAATAAGATTGGCATGATCTAAGCCATCACAGGTCTGGAAGAGAAGGGAGAGAGATAACAAACATTAAATTTATAAATAAAATAATTACACACTGTCCATGAAAGAAACCAAAGAGCTGCAGTAATACAGAATGATGGGAGGTGCCTATTTTAGGTATGTTTCTCAGGAAAGGCCTACTTAAGAAGGTGGCAGTCTGGAGATATAAATTGTAAAATATGTATTTTAAAATAACTCTAAAAAGTAAGATGCAGTGGGAACAATTGTGTGTCTATGCCAGGGTAGTGGAAATGATTATGGAGAGAAGTGGTGGATCTGGAATCCCGGAAAGACATCTTGTGTGGGCAGAAATGGAAAGGAAGCAATGAGTAATGTCAAAACAGCCACAGGGAGATGGCATTTCACAAAGTAAGTGATCAAATGTCAAAGTTTGTGACCCAATCAAGTAAGATAAAGATGAAAAACTCCTGTAAATTGCTGGAGAAAGATTTTAAGGTAGTGCCAGTTGAAATTTTCTAGATTTGGAGTTTGCCATGTGGGTGCTTCTGGAAGATCATGGGGGTAGTAGGGAGTTGAAAATTCTAATTTAGATAAGGTCAGAAGAAATGTATTGGGAGCAAAAGTGGGAATAAAGGAGAGCGCCATCTGGAGGCAATGCAATGTTTTAGTAGTAACTGAGGAGAGCAGAAAAGATAGAGTATGATGATAAATCATTAGCATCTAAATGTACAGTTTTAGTGGTGAGTAACTTTGAGTTGATCATAAGGTCTGGAGAATTCTTTTTACTGGGGAGCATTGGGGCCTTACCAGAAGCAGCTATGGTGTGATGGCCTGTACCATGGAGAGATCCTAGAGTGTAAATGGAGTCAGCTTCCATATGGATCAATTGTGAAGGCTCTTGGAAGAAATCCATGAAGGCTCCCACTGCTTGGGTTGTGGCTGATGTGCACAGGCGTGCAGGGAGGGAACTCTGGCTGGACCTTGGCTTACATCCAGATGTACAGGCCACACACTCATATTACATTAATGTTGTTATTTCTAGACACTCAGCAAAGACTGCTTGTTTTGATATTGCTGAAATTTGATACAGTCAAACTTTGTTCAGTTCTTTCTTTTGTTAACAGTGATGTATTGAAGCCGAGACAAAGATGTGGTCACTGCCCTCAGAGAACTCTCCATTAAGTAGAGGGGTGAAGGAAGATAAGTGAAAAAAATAATTGTGGTGCAGTGTATGAATAATTTAGTGGAGTCATTTTCAAAGTGCAATAAACTACTTTGGAATATATAGAGGAAGTCTTCAGAGAAGGTAGAATTAGATCTTGTTTTTGAAGAATGGGGAGGACTTCCCCAGGGAGAGAAATGAGTGTGGGCCAGTTTGAGAGGAGAGCATGAGAGAGGCAACAAAGACCATGACATTCATGACAAATAGGAACAGGACTGGGTGAGTTTGTAGGAGACCACCATTGAAGCTGGGGACATAACATGGTGACAGCTTGTGATCTACCTTACTCTGGAAACGATATTCTGCTTGTGCTAATTCAGAGTTCATACTCTATAATGCGTTTGTTTGGGCTAAAATAGTCCCCTTTTATGACAGTGCCCCTATTTGACTTTCCCATGGTCAGAACTGAGGTGCTTAAAATTTATTCCAGAATTGTTCTTATTTTCTGTAATATTCACTCAAACCACTATTTCTACCTTTATCTAATTATTTGTTTTTCCAGAAAGCCAGGTTAAATAATATCATGACCATTTATAATTTCAATTTAGTTTTAAGAGCATAGAAGGAGGAATGCCTGCGTGGCTGAGTGGTTGAATGTCTGCCTTTGGTGCAGGTGGTGATCCTGGGGTCCTGGGATGGAGTCCTGCTGCAGGCTCCCTGAAGAGGATTTAAATAAAATCTTTAAAAAAAAGAGCATAGAAGGATCTTAGAGTCTTCTAATTTGTTCTTTTCCTTTAATAACAGCTAGTTATTAGGACAATCAAGCAAATATTTTTTTCTGTTAATGCTCTTGCATCTACTCTATCTGGCCTCCATCTTCTTTTTTTCAACTACTTTTTAATTCCCTTTCTCTACTCTTTTTCTCCATCTTGCTTTCTATCATACAAACCAACAACTACCTTCCCTCCACTAAATTTATTCTTCAAATAAACAACAAATAGATATGTAAATGATGTTGTAGAGTCATCTGAATTTTGTGCCCTTCCTCTGAGGTCTAATTAAGATGTTCTTCCTATAAACAGTGACCTTTATTAAATAAAGTATGGCCACTATTACTGATATTCTTAAAATGTATTCTTTCCTAACTTAAAAATTCACAACAAAAACAATAAGCTTCATTGTCCTAGTGGGACTGTGTGTTATGAAAAAGTTATTCTAATAAAAACTTATTCTAAGTTATTGTGTAAATCTGACTCCAGTATGTATTAGATTTGCCCATATGAAAAATGTACTAATACCATTGTGACTTAAAACTGCCTTCTTTTTTTAAATAAACGCAGCTAATTCTAAAGACTGAAAATCAGGAATATACCTACCACCATCAAGAATTTTAATTTTCTTTCCTTTTAGATTTAATTTTGACAGACTTACATCTAGTCTTTTATGAACCTGGAGTGGATAATTCAGTGGTAGAAAAACATAGTAGGCTAGTACTTTGAGAATAGTATCAAACATTGCTATCTCAAAAATGCCACTTAAAATCATCTGGGCTACATTGTCATTTTCTTTTGAATGGTGAAAGCTTTTGTTGCCATGTCAACAGCTTGATCTAAAGTTCACTCTTCCCTGGCCTCCAGTGAAAAGATATTCTTCAACTAACTAAATCTCTTAGAGAAGTTCATTAGAGCTGGCTAGATAATTTAACAGTGTAAAAGAAACTGGGAATAATGGAAGGTGTGGCTTAATACTGTCCCTCTAAGCCACAAAACATTCACAGCAGAGTGACTATGCTCTCATGAGCTGCCTCATACACTTAAGTCCAGTTAGCACTCAATAAATTGTTAAACATTCTATTAGCAGTAGAATCTTTTAAAAAACCTTCCCCAAGTAAGTATCACCTGTGGTTGGCCACCAGTTTTCTGAGCAACATGGTACCCAGATAAGTAGCCCATTCAGTTTTGGTTCCTAACACATTTTCCCCAGGTTGTATAGTATTGTAAATCTAGAGAAGATTTGGCCCTGGCAAACTCTATATATTCTGATAACAGCCATTTATTGAGCAGCTATTAGTATATGCCAGGCATTTTGCTAAGCACTACTATAAAAAATGAGTAAAACTGAGGAATTCTTAGATAGACTTAGATAGACTTGTGGAAATCTATCCTTCAACCGAGAAGGCAAATACATGTAATTACCTGGTGATATAGGTTCTTATATTTAAAGAGTGCAAATAAACCATAGGGCAGAGCAGTAAGAGGGGAGAAAGCAAAATAAGGAAAACCTCTCATTCGTTGTGACAGCAGAATACCTACTAGAATAAGTTAACCTTTGCAAATGTTCTTGTTGAAAATCTGCAGTATGGCTATTACATGGTAGCTTGTTCATTGCTAAATTTTCCATCCAGAAAGCAGTTGTTTCAGTTGGTACATTGACTTCATTAATCAAGATTTCTTTGGAGCATTCTGTTCAGAATCCTTGTCTTAAAGACTTTGATGCATTAGGATGATTCTTCTTTGACAAATATTTGAATTTAAATGAGGATGTTTCCTGATTTAAGAGCTAATGTGATATGATGGCTACTTTCAGTGTCATAGTTAACCCCATAATCTTTACAAGTAAAAATGAACAATTATAAGCTATTCATTGTTAATCCATCTGATGATTAGTTAATGTCTGCATTTAATTTTTGTCATAATACCAGTAAGACTCAGGCAATCCAATTATCAGACTTCAGAAATGTGGTGGTATTGTGACACAATGCTTCATAAACAAGGCTTAGTGCATCCTTCTCAATTGATCACACTGTTTTGCTTATAGGTAAAATTATGATTCATAAGCATTAGTACAGGTATGAGAGAACTCCCAATTACTAATATTTTAAGACATTCATCTGAGCAACTAAATAATGACATGACCTGTCATGAAAAGTCATTAATATTTATTGTGCTCTGCTAACATTTAAAGTAAGGGACAGCTCATGCAACAATAGTCATTCATTTATCCAATCAAGAGAGGAATATAAGTATCTGCTGTGTGCCAAGTGCTATCATAGAGCATAGAAATGTAACGTTAACTACACCTGACCTCTATTTTTAAGACGCCTACAATCTATATGAAGAGAGAGATTTCTAGTAATTACAACACAAAATGAAAGTACTAATAAATATAAGTAAAATGAGTTTTGGGAGCATCAAGAATAGAGAAATATTTGCAAGGTGAAGGCTTCACAGAAAAGGCAACTTTAAAGCTGAATCTTGAAGGAAGAATAGATTTTGTAAGGCAGATAAGCTGTATTGTAATAGGTAAACTGTACTATAATACACTTTACCATAATACTGTAATATGATAAAATTCTTTTATCATACACATTTGTCAAGTATTTTATATCCTATTTGCTTCTTATTACATCTTATTGTCATAATAACCCTGTGAGTAGACACCATTATCATTTCCATCTTAGAGGTAGAAAAAGTACCAGGCTTAGAAATTTTAGTGGTTTGTCAAGGTTCCAGCCAGGGTATGGAGGAAGGATCACATCACAACTTGAGCTTTTACCCACCAAAACGAAATCATTTCTCAATATGGTGGTGACATATTGAATAGACACGGGGTCTTGGAAAACTTAGCATTATTTTCTGGCCCAGATAATTGGATTTTACCCTACAATTTTCTAGTTTTGATTAGATTGTAAAGGCTTGAGAATAAGGTCTAATCCACTTCTTTACTGTTTCTTCTAGTGCCTTGGATGGACTTCCTAGGTAATTACGGACGCAGACTATTTTTTGTATGCGTGAAAATATTTTTGAGGCACAAAGTCTTTGCAAATACAAAATAATACTTTAAAATATTTGGAATAAAGATGTTTTCAGAAGCAAGTGCCCTGCCATTGATTTATGAGTGCAGAGTCTTAACTTTACTAGGGAAACTGAGAAATCATAAATGATGCATAAATCAGTGATGTACTTGCAAGATTCTGACAAAGTCAGTTAGTATCAGAAGAACAGACATAAATAAATTAGTTCCTTGCTGAATAAAACATAAATAAATCAGAAGAATGAACCTAAAAGGATCCAGATCCTGCTTTAATTAAACAAGCAGTAAAATATACCAAATATAAAATATCAGCATCTCTGAATACATCTCTAATTCCAGATGTAACATCCTGCCTTCTGCTAAGACATTGTATGTCAGAGTCCAGAATTCACTAGGTAAATCCACCATTTAAATAAAAATGAAACTGAGGAAAAGAGACATGCTTCCTATCAGAAGTATGATTTGTAACTTATATTTTGCTAGAAATAATATTATAAGGACAACATCATGACTTCAATCACAGTAAATCTGTTCTCTTATTTCTTCAGTGCAAAGATTTGGAGCCACCTACCCACAGTTTGCCTGATTTCTCCATCTTTCAAGAGCCAAATTGCATTATGTTTTAGAAATGATTTTGAGATTTTTTTCTCTAATTTTTTTGATTGCTCAAGCCTTGGTTATTTTTAAAAGCTTTAGATTTTCTTTGCACTCATTTCTCATTTAGAGTTTGAAATGATATCAACTACATCTGCCTTAAGAAACAGCATTAAAATCAGAATCCGGATGGATGGGTTTGAAGTACTTTTTTTTAAGTAGAAAGCATTTTATTAACTAAAGTTTCTTCCCATGGGAATATTTTAAATGTGTGAAGATAAAGAGAATATGTAATCTTCATAGCAGCTGGTGGGAGAAAGTCTTTATAGAAAGAGACAAGCCTTGTTAAGAAGAGGCTTTTATAAAGCCACAAAGGTAGGAACAAGGCTTTAGAGTTTCAGGTAGAACATACACCTAGGTTTTATGCAAAGAAGAAAGCAATGCTGAAAAATTAAGAATAAATGAAACAGGAGGTGTAATGGTTAATCTGTGGGGCAGCCTGGAGTGAGCAGTGGTTTTCAAACTATAGGTCACATCCCATTAGTGAGCATAGAGTCAATGAATGGATGGTCACTAGTAATTAAATATATATATATATGAGAAGAGAATAGAAAATGTCAGTGCATAACATGTAGCAAAAATTAAATATTATTTTTAGAAAATAATCAGCATGTCATACATAGTAAAGATTAAGTATTGTTTTCTAAAATGTTGAATTTTATGTATGTGCATGTAAGTACATTTCTTTTAAAATCTTGGTAAAAAGAAATTGTGAACAATGATCTAAAGAGAAGAGAAATTCAAATTAATGGCAGGGTAGGGTTTTTTGGGGGAAGGGGGAAGAATAAAATAAAAAATTTGCAAGCCGTCTCTGTATCCCTTGCTAAAACTTGAGTAAATTCTAGTTTGAAATGTGTTATTGTTTTGTCTGTGTGTCTGTGTACATGCACCTCCACATACATGCAGGAATGTATAGGTGGAATATTATAAACAGGGATTTCAAGAATTAGGAAAGAATCATTTAGAAAAAATATATATATATCAGAAACCAATAAAATTCAAATAGCTATATTAGGAAGGGAAAGCAGCATAAACACAGATAGTTATTTCATTCAGTCATTCAAACTGATTTTGAGTTTCCTCACCTGAAATGAGATGTATAATTAATTGAATGTATATATTAGGTCCGATGCTAAAATTCATTTTATTTTTAAAGAAACCTTTTCATGTTTCTGAATTTTAATGTACTATCAGAAAGAACATCAGAGTTTGCTATTTTTAAAATTTTCCCTAAAACTTTAATCTTGAAAATCTTTGCCTCTGTTCTTGTATGTGATTTTGTCTTGCACATAAGCCCCGATATTTTGTGTTAAGGTGTAGCATTATGTTTTTTTTGTTTTCTACAATTTATAGTCTGTAGATTAAACTATTTTAGAAGCAATTTAGAAATTACTGAAACTTATTTTTAGTATTTTCATTAAAATAAATATTTTTTCCTTTTTTTCCTTCTTTTCAACATCCTTCCCTTCTTTTTTCTTTCTTCCTCTCTGATATAGAAACTTCCTCCAAGGTGACAGATGCCAGGAACAGTAGTGAATAAGGCAGATGCCATCTCTGTCCTCATAAAGTTATGGTTAAGAGGAAGGAGAGATTTAAGAGTGCATACAGGGAGGGACATTTAGCCTAAACTTGCAGTATTGGAGAAGGCCTCTGGATCAAATGACACATAAGATATCAGGTGAAGTATGAGATACATGACTAGGTAAGCAGAGCTGGGATGAGGTGCAGAATGGCATAGGCAAAAGGAATAGCATGTGCATGGGGTAGGAAGCAAGATGAGCATGGGAGGAAGAGGTGAGAGGTGATCCTAGAGAGGTAGAAAGGGGCTTCAGCTCATCACAAAAGTCACTGAAACCAGGTAGGAATCTGAGTTGTATCATAAAAACAATGGGGAGTCCCTGAGGGCATTTTAACAGGTTCTACTTGATTTCTGCTTGAGAAGGAATGTATTTGTGGAAACAGTCGAAAGCTACTCAAAGTACAGTGTAGACTCTAGGCTAGAGTCAACAAATGTCTGCTGTACAGGGCCAGATATTAAATATTTGGACTTTATGGATTATATGGGTGATTTCTCGTACAACTATTCAACTCTGTTGTAGTGTGAGCACAGTCATGGACAATATGTGAACAAATGAGTGTTATTGTGTTCTAGTGCTATTTTATTTAAGGACATTGAAATTTGATTTCATCTTATTTTCATGTATGGCAATTTTTTTATTTATTACTCCTTTCAACCATTTAGAAATGATTCTTACCATGTATGTCATAGAAAAAACAGTTTCTGGACTGGATTTGACACTAACTCCAGTGTATTGACCCCTATCTACAGAACAAAACAGGTGTGTAAAGGAGGGGTAACACTGGGGAAAACATGAGGATATTTACAGAGTAAAGGACATGGGGTTGATTTCTGCTTCTGACTCTAATTCTGATAAAGTGCAAAGATACTTTAAGCATTATATACCATTGTGAAGTCTCTTAAACTGATAGCTTTGAAAGGCAATATATATTTATATTTGTATATTCTAATATGTTTAAGGGGATTAATTTTTTAAAAATCAAGTTCTGCTGTTTCATTATAAGCTAATAGTGGAAGCAATCATTAAATATAGAGATACGTATAGAGATATATAAGTTTTTAAAGTAATAGGTATATTTAACTTTTTTAAAAAAAGAAATGTATTAGTCTGGGTTCTCCAGGGAAACCAAACCGATAACCAGTAGACAGTCTCATGTATACAGTCTCAGCTCCCTCTCAGCCATGTAAGAATGAGCATTGGGCCTGCAAGAAATCCTTCAGCCAGTGCTGGATTATCGCTTATCTTTCCATGTTTCAGACTCAACATGTACTCCTTTTTCTGCTTAAGCTTATGTGTCATGTGGTATCTGGCCAACCTCACTATTTTATCTATCCTATGTAATGAGGAAACAGGGTCCTTCTCTGCAGCACAAAGAGGGTGCTGCTAGAAGGGACCCACTGGCCATGGCCACAAGGAACTAGTGCCCATTATTTAAGCTGATTTTGCCCTGTCTCTTCTCTATGTGAGTAAAGCATTGTTCCATGCAGTGCTTGATGATGTTGTATTTTTCTTGGTGACTCAGATATTGAGATGTAGTGGGCAGAAGTGTTCGAACTTATACTCCTGATAATAGGCAACAGATGCTATTTGATTCACATTTTATATCTATTTATATCTATAGCTATCTATATTTCTTTCTCTCCTCTCCTTTTTTTTTCCTCTCTCACACAATTGTGGTGGCTCTATCTCAAGATCTACAGTTAGCAAGTTGGAGGAGAACCAGGAGAGCTGATGGTAAAAGTTCCAATCTGAGTCTAAGTCCAAAGGCAAGGGAAGACCATTAACTCATCTTGAAGACAAAGAGAAAGAGAGAATTCTTTCTTTTAAAATCCTTTTTTAATCTTTTAAATCTATTTAAGACTTCAGTGAGCTGGATGAGAGCTATCTACACTGGGGAGGTCAGTCTGCTTTATTCAGTCTACCGTTTAATCTTATTCAAAAACATTCTCACAGACATACAGAAATAATGTTTCATCAAATATCTGAGCACTTCATAGCCTATCCAAGTTGACATATGAAGTTTACTATCACAGAAAACAAGAGGGTTTACAAACTGGATTGGCATCTCTGGATGAACTTCTTTAAAGAATAGCATTAACTAAGTAAGACCTGAAAGATGAGTTAGCTAAACAGCAGAGTGGCTGGGGGTATTGAGGGTAGAGAAGAAAATTTTAGATAGGGGAGCTGTTAGAATCTAGAAAAAGACAAGGACATAAGAAAGGCCAGAAGAAGCACTTAATTTCTACCCAGAAGTTGCTGGCCTTTTCTGAAGAGCAGGGTTAAACAATGTAGGAACCCTAAGAGGGCTTTGTATCTCTCTATTGTCTCATCAGGGTTGAACCAGCCATAGCAGCTACAGATCACTGGTACTATTCAACTCTCCAGAAACAAGCACACTTCTTAAGTAATAGACCTTGGCACTACTTTTGTCCCTACACCAATCTTATCTAAATAACTTCTAAGAGTAAAAAGAATCAGCTACAGGAGAAACTTCCAATCTTCATAACAAAGGCATAGTGTATTGTCCTTGGCCCCAGAGAGCCTCTCCTTCTTAGGGGAACGCACTCCACCAGAAGGATATCATGGGTACATCATCCTTGACTTTAGGAAGAGGTGGGTTAGGCCTGTGACCTACCACAGATAAGTTCATCTGAAAGCTATAAGTTGGTTCTGATAACCTCAGATCTCATTTGTGCGAATTACAGGAACTGGTTTTTTTTTTTTTTTCATTGAAGGAAACAGTAAAAAATCATCTATACAGCAGCCTTGAAAAATTTTATTTTTGTCAGGAATATCATTAAAATATACTTGCACAAAAATAATTCTTATAGTGGGAAGATAAAGCAATTTCATTGTCTTAGGACCACCCTCTATAGCACCAGTGGAATATCCTCTTTCGCCATATGTTTTAGTACCACATTAAAAAAAAGTCACAATGCAATGTATTGTGATTCTAGGTTTACATTTATAATCTTTGTATATGGCATGCACCTTTTGATTATCTGTCTATCTACATTAGGATCTATGTTAAGCCACAGAAAAGTGAGTCTTTCAGCATGTTAAATATGATGAAGATCATAGTTCCTGTTCTGATGTGGTTTTAGCTACATTTTTTGTGCCCAGGCATATAGTGTATATTCCTAACATTATGACAGATCCATTTTCAAGGGTGAAAAAAAGCTCTCATATCTTCATAACTTATGAATAGTTTAGGCCTGCCTACCAGAAATCCAGCTGTGTTACTATAGAAACCTTATTGGCCTAGATGTGATGTCATCATCCCACAAAAGCTAAAATTCAACCATTCTATTATAAATTGTTAATAAAAATATATATTGAATCATCTAATTATTACTTACAGATAACACTTCCCCCATGCTTTACTCTAAGGAGTTAAAAAATATCCTAAATATGACTGGTCAATAATGAAATATCAGAGTGGGGATGGGGGTAGGTGTTGACTGAAATGGTGAATTTACTGTTTTTTCAAAACTGTACTGTATTTTTAAAAATACAATGTAACAAATGACTGCTGAAAATATATTCTAGTGACAAAATTATCTCAATGATGTTTAAAACAGCTAAGTACAACTTTCTAAATAAGTCCTGTGCTTCTCTTCCTGATGACAGAAGAGGCTTGTAGCCATTATGTTCAAAGAGCAAAACTCAGAGGGTGCCATCATAAGGGATCTTTATTTTTCTGTACAACTCTCCCTTTAATCTTGCACTAAAGGGTGCTAATTTGTCTTATGCCCTTAAATGATATTCAGGGTAGGTTTCATAACTTGAAAAATAAAAAGTCCCACGTTCACTTCTCATTACAAAGAGTCTCTCTGTTCAGTAATTATTATGTCCAGTCTAGTGTAATAATAAACAACTTTGAATTTTAATTAAGCTAAAAGCTTCTGCCTTCCCTTATAAAGGGCCTAATAAAGGTAGGAATCTGCAGTCTGACTGGATAAGGGCTTCAACAGATTTTTCCTCTGGCAGCATTATCTCCTCCACTAACAACTGCTGCTTGGAACAGGAGGCAGAGAGTGAGAAAAGACAAGAGAACACAATGAGAACAGGTTTAATTTGACTACAGCTGGTGAACTAGTATCAATCCTTTGAAGGAATACTAAGAATTGAAGCTGATCCTTATTCCTGGAGCACTTTCATGGCTTTCCTCACAGGAAATACATCTTCTCCGACTGAATAGCTTGTTTCCTCCATCATCCTGGGTACCTGGAGAAACTGCTTTCAATCTCTCTCTCTGCTAGTATCTCCTTAGTCCTCTAGGTAGTACTTCTAGGAAGGCCAAAGGAAAATCTAGTATTGTTTTCTCTTCTGCATAACTAGTATCTGGCCCACAAAGATCATGGAGTCTGACTCATCATGGGAAAGAGTACAACCTTCTTGTTTCAGCTCCTTCACAGGCTGCTCTAGCCTTTTACCTATTAAATAGCTCAGACAGGGTGTCTACCAAGACCCAAGGACATATGTCAAGCTTTTCTGTAGTTTCCTTGAAGTTCTTTCACTAGTTTAAGGTAGAGACTAGGAAGTGGGGTGGGGGACGGTATTCACAGTATATTAATCTCCAGGGAGGTCCTCCTTCTAATGTTCAGTTTTCTTTGGCCAATTCAACCTCAACCATATTAGTCTCCCAATCTCAGAGAAGGGTAAGAGTAACAAAATTGGTTTTAATTAACAAACAACCTTTTAAAAAGTCCTGCATATTAATCCATGCCTCACTTTGGCATCTTGGGATTTTGACATTTATTTTCTTGGGACCTCAATGAGAAATAAAAGTTTCCCATTTTAACAGCCAGGTATAGTAGCCATTAATAGTCTTCTTATTTGAAAAAAAAAAAACTTAAATGATACCCTAATAGTAAGTTAACATGCAAATGTAGTAATGAAATATGAAATAACATTTGTGTGAGCATAAAAGTTTATATGTGGGCTGTCAGTGCATTCTTAAGTGATGGTATTATTTGAATATTTGGCTGTTTCATCCAAACATTAGGAATTATATGTAACTAAAATGTACTTACCAAAACAAATGAATAAAAGATTATTTTTAAACCATGCAATATATTAGTATTTATGAGTAACCACGTAAATACTTTTCCTTTGCCTGGAATGTCTAACCCTAATGTCTGCATCTCGTTGTAGCCTAGAACACAACTTTGTTTGCTTCCAAATACCTTTATGGTAATTGTGTTCTAAATATCATTTAGGGGATGTGATTTTGGTGGAATGTTCCATCTTGAACACCAATGGCAAGTTCTGATTCATTTAAGCCAATCAGTAAAGTCATTTCCTAGCTTCATGATTGGCTTAGAGATAGGGATATAAAATAATTTGGCAAAATGAAAAATTTGTTTATGACTTCTGGGAAAAGTATTTCCTCTTTATTTCCGGGAAACAAGATATTTTCCCTTCCTAATGGGCAAGAACTGAGGAAAATATATTTCTAACATCTATTGGTGGGTATTTGAAATCTCAGAAAAGACTAGCTTAAATGATAATGATACTGTGGAAAACAGAAACCAGATGAAAGGAAACTAGGATTCATGTCAACTTTGAGTCACTTTAACTAAACTAATCAAAGCCTGACCTTTCTTTGGACTGTCTAGTTATCTGAGTGATAGATTCCATTGTTCTTTAGGACAGATCTAGTAGATTTCCCATTGCTTGCAAATGAAAGCATCTGTACTTACACAATGCCTGTTTAGAACATTATCTGTGTATTGCTAGCAATCTGGCCACTAGGAGTATAATTGGGTATTCATTACTATCTCTAAAGGCATTTTGGCTTTCTTAATTAAAATGGCTACTGCATTTGTGTTCTGATTCTTTATTTGCTCTACAATGATCTGTAGGTGATTGGTTTGACCAATTTCTGCTCATGCTGTTTCTTCTTGTATAGTTATGATTACAGATTTGCAATATGGTTTGCCTATGATTCTCACTTTGTGATTGATCTCTAGACATAGGCCTTGGTTGATTTTTTTCCACTCACTCTCCAGGACCTGGCGCTGAATCTCTTACTGCAATTGCTCTTTTTTTTTTTTTTTTCAGAATTGCTTTATTAAAAGATGAAGTTAACTCTGAGTAAATAGGACTTTTTTTTTCTTTTTTTTTTTAAATAGGAAACTTTTTAATCTAAAGAGCTATACTGTAATCCTCCAGAAACTTTTAAAAGAAAAATAATTTATCTTAGCATTGTATTAATTTTATTTCTATTTTAATAGAATATTGAATGAGAACCCTCACTCTATCATATGCATAAATCCCTTTTACTATTTTTCCTTCTAGAGATATGTAGAAAAAAAATTTCAAGGGATTTCATAGTATTAGACAGGGGTGTGATAATTCTCTCTTTCTCCTTTAGAGAGGCATCTTAGTTTGGAATTCCCTAAAAGAAGAATCTAGGACAAGGATTTGGTTGTTGGTAGTTTATGTGGGAGATAATTCAAGGTGTGGAATGAAGGAGCCAGGAGAGTAGGATGGAGAAGGATAAAAAGTCAATAAAAGGTAAGCTATTGATCTGCCTAACAGTGTGGACTAAGGAACTCAATATTAGTAGGGCTCTCTGAAGAACCACATAGAGTGTCCTAAGTTGTGTTTCAGGTCCCTATTCCTGTACTATTCACATCAATTATAACTTTCCAATGGTGGAGATTTTCTACTAAGAAGACAGTCACTAAACATCATCTCAAAAATGACTCTAGGAGATGAGTTATTTGGAATTCTTCATTGCAGGAGTAAAAGTCAAAGTAACATTAAGTCTAATTAATTAACAAATAAATTTACTTTAAATTTAAAATCAAAATCCCCCCCCCCCATAGTAAATTGACTATTAGGTTAAAGTACAGACAAAAGAAAGAGTCCCATGAAATCAAATTGCAAAGACTAATCCTCCTTAAAATCTACTTTGGTTTATTAAAAAGTATGCAGAAAACAACTTTTTTTTGGTTATCATTTGGTACTGGCTGTATATAAATACATGTATATGCTTTGTCATTGCCTTTTTAAAAGAAACGGCCCTCTTTCTAATATAGCAGGGAAGTCTTTAAATTTCTAGATAAAAGTGTTCATAGTAAAAAAAAAAAAAAGGTGTTATAATAAAAAAAAAAAAAAGCCTTAGTCTTCTACATACCATGAATGAGAAGCCTTAACTAAGTGGTTCTTTTATTTTATATCAAGGGAATTTTTCATTAAATTGTACCAATTTGGGCTTAGTGCACTCCGTGCACACAGATAGGAAAAAAATCTTGGCAGTGGGATTATTCAGAGCTTCTGGTATGAACTGACCACTTCTTAAAGATTTTTATTTATTTGAGACAGAGAGAGGCAGTGCAAGAGGTGGGGAGGAGCAGAGAGAGAGGGACAAGTGAACTTATTCTGAGCGTGGGGCCCCACATGGGGTGCCATTTCACAACCCTGAGATCATGATCTGAGCTGAAATCAAGAATCTGATGCTCAACCAACTGAACCAGCCAGGTGCCCCTGAATGGACCATTTTTGTTCTTGGTTTATAAAACTATATTATAGTAAGAATAATAATACTTGAGAAATTATAAAAACCTACACAATGCCATTCCCTAAGGAAAAGCAGATAGTAATAGCAAGAACAGTAGAAGTTAACATAATTCAAAAGACTTATTGAATAGATGTTCTTCTCCTATGTATATCATGGGAAGACTCCTGCTTTCTGACTCTGCTGTCACAGTGGGGTCTGAGGATTGTCCCTGAGATAGACTTCTGCCTGTGGGATTATAGAAAGACTAACTGAATCCCTGATGATCAGAGGAACTACCATCGAGTTATTATCTCTCTAATATTCATAGATTCTGAATCTGATCAAATATCAGACCAATAATATAATGTATTTAAAATGTGATTTTATTTTACTTTATTTTTTAAATATGATTTAAAAAACACACAAAATAGCAAAGGCATCAAGATTTTTTTTTAAAGATAAATTTAAAATCTGTCCTGACTTTGAGTTTTATTTTTTCTTGTCAAAAGCATTGAGGTAGCCACTAATTATAGTTAGGCACATTTGTGTATTTTATCTCCACATCTAATAACAATATAATGTTATTGCATTGTAACAGTACTATATTGTTAATGTCTAGTAACAAAACAATGTTGTCTGTCATTCATTTTTTAAAGATTTTATTTATTTATTTGATTGAGTGACCACACCTGAATGCAGCAGGGTTGGGGGAGGGATGCACTTGGTTGGGTAGGGGGTGGGTAGAATGAAGGAAGAGGGACAAGCAAACTCCATGCTGAGCATCGAGTCAGTTGCAGGTTGCAGGGCTCCATCCCAGAGCCTTAAGATCATGACCTGACCAAGAGTCAGATGCTTAACTGACTGAGCCACCAGGTTCCCCTATTGTCTATCATTTATTAAATGATAATATAGGCACTATACTGAGTGCCTTAATATGCTATTAATTTAATTCTTCAATAATCCTCTGAGTGGATATTACTAGCTTCATTTTATGGATGAGAAAATGAAGACTTAGGTTAATTAATTTGTCCAAGGTCACAACATTAGTAAGTGAAGGAACTTGGATGTGATTCCAAGAAAGGTCCAGGATCATTGTCAAGTCACAAATTAATGACCTCATTAGAAGTTTAGTAAAATACATTTGCCATACTTCTCAAAAAATAGCAGTGGTAGGATTTAGCAAGATTCTGTCTTCTATGAAGACAGCAATGTTCAGGTATAATTGTCTGATTAACGCTATATTTTGTTTCACCTTGGACAATACTTTTTATCTTTTTAATTGGATTTTATTGCCTGGAGAAGTTTTAGGTTTACAGAAAAATTGAGCCAAAAATACAGAGTTTCCATACCTCTTCTGTTCATTTCACTCTCAAGTACAGCATCCCTAGTATTGACATCCTACACTGGAATGGTATATTTGTTAGGATTGATGAAGTTATATCAACACATAATTATCACCATAAGTCCATAGTTTATATTAGGGTTGTACATTGTATGAGTTTTAACATATGCATTATGACATATATACACTATTTTAAAAAAGATTTTATTTATTTGATGAGAGTGAAAGAGAGAGAGAGCACAAGCAGGGGAGAGAGAGAAGCAGATTCCCCACTGAGCAGGGAGCCTGATGTAGGGCTTGATCCTAGGACCCTGGGATCATGACCTGAGCCAAGGCAGATAAATAACAGACTGAGCCACCCAGGAGCCCATATATCCATTATTATAGTATCATAAAGAATAGTTTCACAACAATATTTTGTAATGATATTCATTCCATTAGTCTGTCTTCAATTTTTAATTCAATAAATTGGAACTATGAAATCTTAGAAGAGACCTTAGAGATCCCATCAAGTAGATTTGGCCCAATCCATACAAATTAATATGCTACCAACCTATCAATGTTTTAGTGGGACCAGTCTTAGAAGAAAGCACAAACAGACATCCACTGCATCCAAACTGAGATTATTCAAAGAAGTTATGGGCTGTCATTTATTTGAAGGAACTGGGTATTCTATTTGGCAAAATAGTTTATTCAGTTTTAAGGGGCATTCATTCTTCTGTACCAATCACACTACAGAGAGCTGCAATTCTTAATAAATTATTTTCTTTTGGTGTTAAGATTTGGAAAACTTATCTTAAAAGTTTTTTCTGACATGTATCTCCTGCAGGTAAAATTGTCCCAAACTCTAGGGCCAGATATATATCTGTAAAGCACTTTTCAACTGATAACTAAAACCCAAAACCAATGTTTGTTTTTTCTTCCAGCATTTTTCTAGCCCACTTTTCCTGAAGTGGATTGATGTTTGATTAGGAACCTATGTTTGATTCTTAAACTTGAACAGTAGAATGACAGTTATAACCCTGAAAGAATATAGCTCTTTTTCAACTGACAACATAGAGAAATTGCATTATATGTGCGTCTAAGAGAGTTCAATCATGTTTGCTGCAGTCCACACCTTGTCAAAGGCTCTCTTGAGATGTCAGATATTTGACAGTCTCCCAGGCATATGAACTGTTGATTCTGGTAGCTTCTCCAATTTGTCTTTTTATTCAGTTACATCATCTATAAATACTGCATCTAAAATTTACTGTCTTTGTGCAGAGTGAGAGATGGCATGATTAGAATGCTATAGAACCTAATTTGCTCCCTACTTTTTATAAAGAGTAACCAAGGTCATACTCAGTTTTACCCACTAGCTTGTCTTCAAGATTGCTTTTGAATAAAGGATTAATCAATATTTTAAAAAATGTATAAAATATGTCTAAAATGTCTTCTAACTACTTTATCCTATGAGTCTGTGTTTTCTTTTCAAGATTTTTTTTATTTCTTTATTTGAGAGAGAGAGAGAGAGAGAGAGAATAAGCAGGGAGAGGGACAGAGGAAGAGAGATAAGCAGACTCCCTGCTGAGCAGGGAGAGCAATGCGAGGCTTGATCCCAGGACCCTGAAATCATGACCTGAGCTGAAGGCAGACACATAACCAGCTGAGCCACCCAGGTGCTCCTGAGTCTGTGTTTTGTCATGGAAATCTGTTCTCCATTGTATTCTCCAAAAATAATGGGAGGAAACAATGTTAAAGGGTAGTGCTACAAAATAGCACATACATTTCTAATAAAAATAACTATCATCTATTGACTATTTATAGTATGCAAAGTTTTATAAGTGCTTACATGAATAAATTCATTTAATATTCACAACAACCCTGTAAGTTTGGTGTTATACCTAGGATGATATAAGTATAGGAGTTAGGATCTCAACCCAGCCAGTTTACTCCAGAACCCATACGCTTAATTATAATTTAATATCCTTTTAGCTTAGTAATGATACTTTAGAAGATGAAGGCAACATATCATTTGCTCTCAGGAATAAATGAATGGACAAGAATCTTTGAAAAGTTATGAGAATGCTTATAGTGAAGCTCTAATTTATCAGATTTATCTTGGATGGGATCACCAGACTGAAAAGTAATTGAGACATTGTTTTGTCAGTTTTTATAAATTGTTTCCAGCTAAGATGCTGACATGTGAACAACAACAACAAAGTTTATTTAGGGCATCACTTTAAGTATCTTTCCAACAGCAATGCCACATCAATTCCTCTGCTAGGATTTCCAGTACAATGTTAGGTATGTTGAGTAAGAATGATGAGTGTAGACAACTTTTCTTTGTTCCAAACCTTAGGGGAACAGATACATAGTTTCAACAAAGAGATGAAAACTTTAAAAAAATCCAATGGAAATGCTAGATATAAAAAACAAGATGACAGATTCAGTTTTCATTACTAAATATGAAATTACTATGGTCATGGCATATGCCTTTTCTTCTTAGTTTCTTCAGAGTTGTTCCCATGCATAGATGTTGAATTTTGTAAAAGGCTTTTTCTGTATCTATGAAAATGGTCGTATTTTTTTTTCTTTTGTCTGTTGATCCAGTGAATTGCATTGATCAATATTTGAGTGTTGAATCAGCCTTACATTTCCATATGATACCCCACTTTGGCCATAAAATATTTTATTTTTAAGACATTCTTGGTTTGTTTTTCTGTTGTTTTATTGAGGTTTTCATGTCTATGGTCATGGGAAAAATTGGTTTGTAATTTTATTTTCTTATGATGCATTTGTTTTTACTGTCAGGGTATTCTGACCTCAAAGTAAATTGGAAAGTATCCCCTTCTCTTCTATATTATGGGAGAATTTTGTATAGAATTGGATTTTATTTATATAAAATATTTTCTTTCGTCTGATTGCTTGGGTTCAATCAATTTACTTTTGTCATATTTTCTTAAGCTGCAATGTTAAGATCTTGCTTTCAGATCTTCTTTACTGATATGAGCCTTTAATACTGTAAATACCCTTTTGAGCACTGCTTCAGCTGCATGCAGTGATGTATTGAACAATTTTACACTGGCATATAAGAACTGATTTAGCATCTCTTCCTAATGCCATTTTCTGTGCTGTCCACCATGATAGGAATATTCACATCATTGAAATTTGCAAGTACTACAAATAAGTTTTTTTTTTTCCCACATGACTGGTTGTCAAACATTCACTATTACACCATTCTCTGGGTCTTATGAATTTTGATATATCATGTTTTCTTTTTTCACTTAAACCAAAATATACTTCCCTTGCTCTTTTGATTTCCTCTTTGACTTATAAGTTATTTAGAGGGTGTTGTTTAATCTACAAAATATTTTAGGAATTTTCCAGGTATCCCTCTGTTATTGATTTTTAGTTTACCTTAATTATAATATAAGAACATACTTTATAGAATTGCAATTATTTTAATATTTACAAATTATTGTTAGAATTTGTTTATGGCCCAGAATGTAGTTTAAGGTTCAGAATATTCTCTGTGCACTTGAAATGATTATATATCCATGTATAGTTGGGTGGAAAAAAATGTCAATTAGATGAAGTTTCCTTGTGTAGTTCTAGGCTTCTATATTTTTCTTAGTTTTCTTTTTACATGTTCTATCATTGATTAAGAAAGGAGTACTGAGGGGCACCTGGGTGGCTCAGTGGTTGAGCATTTGCCTTTGGCTCAGGTGGTGATCCTGGGATCCTGACATCAGGTCCTGCATGGGGCTCCCTGAAGGGAGCCTGCCTCTCCCTCTGCCTATGTTTCTGCCTCTCTCTCCCTGTGCCTTTCATGAATAAATAAACACATTCTTAAAAAGAAAGAAAAAAAGGAGTACTAATGTTTTCAACTCTAATTTCTTTCTGTTTCAGTTTTGGTGTGTTTCTAGAAATTTATCCATTTCTTCTAGTTTGTCCAATTTGTTGGCATGTAGTTTTCCGTAATATTTTTTTTAAGATTTTATTTATTTATTCATGAGAGACACACACACACACACAGAGAGAGAGAGAGCGAGGCAGATACACAGGCAGAGGGAGAAGCAGGCTCCATGCAGGAAGCCCGGCGTGGTCCAGGACCATGCCCTGGGCCAAAGGCAGGCACCAAATCGCTGAGCCACCCAGGCATCTCCATAATATTTTCTTATAATTGTTTGTATTTCTGTGGTGTTGGTTGTCATTTCTCCTCTCTCGTTTGTGATTTCATTTATTTGAATCCTTTCTTTCTTCTTCTTGATAAGTCTGGATAGAGGTTTATCAGTTTTATTGATTTGTTTTTTCAAAGAACCAGCTCCTGGTTTCATTGATCTGTTCTACTGTTTTTGTTTTTAAGTTTCTATATCATTTATTTCTACTCTAATCCTTTTTATTTCCTTCCTTCTGCTAGTTTTAGGTTTTGTTTGTTATTCTTTTCCTATTTCCTTTAAATGTAAGGTTAGTTTGTGTTTTTGGAATTTTTCTAGCCTGTGTTACTGTAAATGGCTCTTAGAACGGCTTTTGCTGCATTCCAAAGGTCTTGAACCATTGTGTTTTCATTTTCATTTGTTTCCATGTACTTTTTAAAATTTCTTCTTTTATTTCTGGATGACCCATTCATTGTTTGGTAGCATGTTATTTAATTTCCATGTATCTGTGGACTTTCCAGATTTTTTCTTGTGACGAACTTCAATTTTCATAGTGCTGTGGTCAGAAAAGTTTCATATTATGATTTTGATCTTTTGAATTTGTCAAGGCTTGTTTTGTGATCTCATATGTGATCTATTTTGGAGAATGTTTCATATGCATTTAAAAAATGTGTATGCTGCTGATTTAGGATGGAATGTTCTGAATATATCTTTTAAATTCATCTGATAAATTCATATTCATCCAGTGTGTCATTCAAAGGCATTATTTCTTCATTGATTTTGTATTTAGATGGTCTTTCCATTAGTGTAATAGATTGTTAAAGTCCTTACTATTACTGTATTATTATCAATTAATTTCTTTATGTTTTTTGTTAATTATTTCATGCATTTGAGTACCCCATGTTGGGTACATAAATATTTATAATTTTTATATCTTTTTGTTGGATTGTCCCTGTTATTATTACAAAGTATCCTTTTAAAAAAAGGTTTTATCTATTTATTCATGAGAGACAGAGAGAGAGAGGCAGACAAAGACAGAGGGAGAAGCAGGCTTCTCATAGGGAGCCCAATGCAGGACTCGATCCTGGATCCCTGGGATCACAACTCTAAACCAAAGGCAGATGCTCAACCACTGAGCCACGTAGGTGTCCCTACAAAGTACCCTTTTTTTTGTCTCTTGTTACAATATTTGTTTTAAAGTCTCTTATAAGTGTTATACTCCAGCTTTCCTTTGACATCCATCTGCATGATTTATGTTTTTTCATCCCCCCACGTTCAATCCACATGTGCCTTTAGGTCTAAAAAGAGTTTCTTGGAAGCAGCATATAGATGGGTCTTGTTTTATATCCATCTGTCACTCTATGTCTTTTTTTTTAAAGATTTTATTTATTCACTCATGAGAGACACACAGAGAGAGAGAGGCAGAGGCACAGGCAGAGGGAGGAGAAGCAGGCTCAAGGCAGTGAGCCCAATCTGGGAATTGATCCGGGACTCCAAGATCATGCCCTGGGTCAAAGGCAAGCGCTAAACCACTGAGATACCCAGGGATCCCACTCTATGTCTTTTGATTGGATCATTTATTCCATTTACATTCAAAATCATTATTGAGAGATATGTATTTGTTGCCATTTTATTAGCTGTTTTGAGGTTGTTTTGAGGTTTTGAGAAGATCTGAAGATCTTCTCTGATCCTATTTTGTCTTTCTCTCTTTCATGGTTTGCTGGTTTTCTTTAGTGATATATTTGAATTTCTTTCTGTTTCTTCTTTGCATATTTATTGGTGGTTTTTGATTTGTGGTTACTATTAGGTTTGTATATAACATCTTCTGTATATAGCAGTCCATATTAAATTGGTAGTCATTTAAATTTGAGCCCATCCTTTACTCCTCTCAAACCCATGTTTTAGATATTTAGTGTCATATTTTGCATCCTTTTATTTTGTGAATTTCTTGACTGATACTTTACAGAAATATTTATTTTTGTTATTTTTGTATTTCCTTCCCTCATACTGTCATTTCTGGTCTTTTCTTTCTACTCCAAGTGCCCCCCTTTAATATTTCTTGGCACGGCTCATTTTGTGGTCATTCATTATTTTAGTTTCTATTGTCTGGGAAACTCTTTATCTCTTCAATAGCCTTGCTGGAGAGAATATTCTGGGCTGTAGATTTTTCCCATTCAGCACTTTGAATAAATCATACCACTTTTCTGTGGCTTGGAAAGTTTCTGCTCAAAAATTCGCTGATAGCCTTATGAGGTTTCCTTTGTATGTAACTTTCCTTTGTATGTCTTCTTTTGTCTTGCTGCTTTAAAATTTTTTTCTTTATCTCTATATTTTGCCATTTGTAATTATATATATATAATTATATGTAAATTATATGTAAAAAAATATACATTATATGTAAAAATACCACTAAGTTTTTTGGTGTTGTTTAAAATGTAAAATGTGAAGTTTTGACATCTATGTAACAGCCTCCACAATTAAGATAATGAATATATCCATCACCCAAAAAGTTTTTTCTCATCTCTTTGTAGTGCTTTCCTCCCAACCCTTCCTACCCACTCCCTGCCAATCCTTAGGCAACCACTAATCTGCTTTCTGTCAGCAGAATTGTTTTGAAATCCATCTGTGTTGATGTCTGTGACAGTAGTTCATTCCTTTTTATGCTGAGTAGTATTTCATTACATGGATACACTACAATTTGTTTATTCATTTACTTGTTGGAAGTTTGGATTAAAAAAATTATATATATATAATTGGTGTGGATTTGCTTTTGTTGATTTTGTTGGAGGTTCTCTGTGCTTCCTGGAGTTTGATATCTATTTCCTTCCCACTAGGGAAGTTTCCAACTATTATCTCTTAAAATAAATATCTGCCCCCTTTTCTCTCCTTCTTTTTCTGGCACTCCTATAAAACAAATGTTATTACATTTGGTGGAGTCGCTAAGTTCCCTAAGTCTATTTTTAAATTTGTTTATTTGTTTCACTTTTTTGTAACACTTTACTGAGATATAAGTTGTATGCTATAAAATTGCCTTAAATTATAGGATTTCTTTGATTTTAGGATATTAACAGAGTTGTGCAGCTATTACCACTCTCTTAATTTTGAAATATTTTTTATCAATTCAGAAAGCAAGAACTCATCTCTTAGTAGCAACTCTCATTATGTCTGACTTACTTGATTTAGTACAGTGTTTTCAAGGTTCCTCCATGTTGTAGTTTCTGTTAGTATATCATTCCTTTTCATAGCTGAGTAATACTCCAAGCATGAGTATACCACATTTTGTTCATTCATTCATTCATTCATTCATTCATTGATGGATACTCTAGTTGATTCTACTTTATATTATTTTAATCTATTTATGTTTTTATACTTAAAGTAGTTTTTTATAGACAGCATATAGTTGGATCTTCCTTGTATACTGATTATAGCATTCTCTTTTCTTTTAATTGGTTTGTTTAAACCACTGTAATTAGTTCATATGATTATATTAACATTTCTCATCTTCTTAGATGGTTTCTATTATTTGTTATATTAGCTCTTTTTTCTTCTATTTCTCTTTGTTTTTTTCGGGAGGTTGACCTTTTAAATGGCACATTTATTTCCACAATTGCCTTATTATATATATCTCTTTGAAGTATTTGTGTGTGTGTGTGTGTGTGTGTGTGTGTGTGGTTGTTCTCCAATTTACAATATTAATCTTATTTCATGAGAACATGCCTTCAAATAATTTTATGCTACTTCATATGTAGTATAAAGGCATAATGACAGTATACTCCCAATTCATTCTTCCCATACTTTGTCATTTTTGTTATACATTTATTTTTATATATTTTGCTTCAATTTTTGCTTTAGACAGTTATTTTTTAGGAAATAAAATAAGAAAAAGTGAAATTTATGTTCCTTTTTATTACTGGTTCTCTTCATTTTTATTTTTATGGATCCAAATTACATTCTGTCATTACATTCCTCTAGCTAACAAACTTTTTTAACATCCTAGTGCATGTCTACTGGCAATGGATTTTTTTTTCTTTTTTCTGGAGAAAAGTCCTTATTTCTCTTCTATTTTTGAAAGATATTTTCACAATATGTAAAATTCTGGGTTGATTAATTTTTGTCTTTTGACACTTTAATGTTGTCATTCCTTTATCTTCTGGTTTCAATAATTTATAATGAGAAATCTTAATTCTTATATTTGTTCCTTTGTATGTAATCTGATTCTTTCTATTTGTCATTGGTTTTCAGAAGTTTGAACATGAGATATCTAGGGATTTGTGTATGTGTTTTGTTTTTATTCCAGTTGTAATTCTATGAGATTCTTGGATTTGTGATTTTGCATCTATCACTAATTTTGGAAAATTCTGACATAATATCTTCAAATTTCATTTTCTTTCTCTTCTTCTGGGATTCCAATTTTGTGTATGTTAGGTCATTTGATATTTTTTTCACAGAAAGAATGTTTTTTCTACTTGTATTTCAATTTGGTTATTTTTTATCCTGTATCTTCAATTTCACTATCAATTTCATTTCAATTGTCAGTCTACTAATAAGCTCATCAAAGTCATTTTTTATTTCTCTAACGTTTTTTATTTCTAGCATTTCCATTTGATCTTTTTTCTTAGTTTCATTCCTTTGTTGAAATGACCTACCAAATCATATACATTGTCCACATTTTTCCACTGGAGCCCTTTACATATTAATCATAATTTATTAATTTTCCTATTGATAGTTTCAACCTTTGGTTCATATTCATGTCTGGTTTTGTTTATATTTTAATTGCTTCCTATATGCCTCATAAATTGTTTTTTGTTGAAAGCTGGAAAATTTGTATAGGAAGTAGAAACTGAAGTAAAAAGTATTCTTTCCTAGAAATGTGTATGCAATTTGTTTTGTTTTGTTTTGTTTTGTTTTTGCCAGGGCTTTATTATAAGTGGCGGTCTTATTAGGAGTTGAACTGTGGGGCAGTCTGGGTGGCTCAGCAGTTTAGCGCTGCCTTCAGCCCAGGGCCTGATCCTGGTGACCTGAGATTGAGTCCCACGTCCGGCTCCCTGCCTGGAGCCTGCTTCTCCCTCTGCCTGTGTCTCTACCTCTCTCTTCCTCTCTGTGTCTCTCATGAATAAATAAATAAAATCTCAGAAAAAAAAAGGAGTTGAATTGTGTAACCTTCAAGTTCCTCTACTGCAGCATTTTCTAATGGAAACAATATAAAACACATATGTAATTTAAAAGTCTTCAGCAGCCTTATTTTAAAGAGTAAAAATAAAAATGAATTTAACAATATACTTGATTTAACCCAATATATCTAAAATAATATCGATATGTAGTTTAGCTATATTGAAGTGCTCAATAGCTGCATGTGGTTTGTGGCAATGATATTAGATAACAAAACTTGAGTATTTCCTGTGTGTAGGCTGGAAGTTGGTTTGTCTGAGAGTTTTTCTCAGTGTCTTTTCCAGCTTTACCTTTAGATTTTCTGTTATTGCCTTTGCCTTAGAGAAATTCTCTCTCCATGTTCTTGACCTTCACCTAGTAGTAGTATGCTGCTGTTACTTTATTAATTTAGTGCCTGGTAGTAGGCACTGGGGGGACATTCTCTGTTGTTCTGGTTCAGCCTTGCTCTTAGGCAGTACTTTGTCCCTGCATCTCAGGGTTGGGGCTTGCTCAATAATTCTTCTCTTCACTCTAATGATCTGGACTCAGTGAATACTTCTGCCCTTCCTCCAGGCTTAGAGAATATTATTTGTTTTCTTATTCCAAATACTTAGTGTTGTTACCTGTGCCTTGAGTGTGATGATGTGTTCTTCACCCCTCCAGAGACTTACGATTTTGTTCCATAGAAAAGATAAGGAAAGGATACAACTAGGGTTTTGTGCCCTTCCTAGGTCCTGTACTACAATAGTGAGTTTCTTAAGATTCAAGTGCTGCCTCCAGTCATGGTAGTATCCAATGAGGTTTGTGAAGAGTCTGACAGTCAATGCAGTTTACTAGTATTTTTGCTTCTTGAGAGTCATATGCTGTCACACTAGCTCATATTTTACCTTTGGCAAGCTGGTAAATTTTAGTAGAATTACCCCCACTAACTTGTGTAACTTTGGGTATCTGGCATCTGTCTTAGGTAATCAAGAGCTAGTGTGCTGTTTCTCCTCGGAAACATTTGTTTTTTTCTTAGATTTAAGGCTATATGCTTGCTTTTTGACCCTCTTATCTTACAGATTCAAGAAACATTGTGATTTTGCAGATTTTTCTATTTTTTTAATGTAAGAGGGAAAGTGACACTGTTTTCAGCTTTCTGTATTCCAAGTAGAAGCTGGAATTCCTGATGCTTACTTTTGAGAAATATAACTCTATTCCATTGGAATCACCAGTGTATCTCACAGGAAGTTACTAATATTCAGGGAATAAAGTCCAGCTCATATAAAACTCTTTAGGTCATATTTTATTATGCTTCAGTTTATACTGAGAAACAATATATTTTCATTTTTTTCCAAATGTAAAGTGTAATGATTTAAATATCCATTTTAATACCACACTCCCTGCTATCAGAGAGGCTGATATGTCAAACAAAGGGAGATCTGCCCCTATTTCTGGCACATAGGAATCAATGACACAGACATTTCTTTGTGAATAGAAAAATGGGGGTTGATTGATGTCATGGTGAGCAAGCAAATGAGACTGGGCAGTGGCATTCTCTATATCCTTTCAGGCATGTGAAGCCATGCTCTATGATAGGGTTATATACGATTGGATGTCCAGGGTTGATGCATTTACATTGTTTCACAAAAGAACAAGCTCAGACCATGTAGTATAGATTTATGTAGCCAGTTACTCAGAGCACTAAACATATATTCAAAAAACATTTGGAACATATTGTTTCTAATCTGACACTTTTACCTCCAGGTATGGATTGTTGCAATGACCTGCTGGTTATAAATCACAGCTACTAACTAATGGACACTATGAGCCTGTGGCTTTATTGACACCCACTATTTTCTGTGAGTGTTTCATGTTGTTTTTTTGCTGAAGCTTGCTGTGACAAGTTAGAGCCCATCTGTCTACTCAGTAACAAGCAAAATGACAAACATAACATACAAAACATTGTTCACATATCCAAGATTGTTTTCTACCATTTGCTTTTACTAATATGCTAACATTTAGAACTGATAAATAAATGAAAGATGGGGAGGACTTTGAAATTGGGATCATCTCTATGAGAACTGTATGATGCAATATTTTTAAGTGGTCATTTGTTCGCATTCAGATTTGTTGTGCATTTTATTTTTTATTTTTTTATTTTTATTTTTTTTTTTTTATTTATGATAGTCATACAGAGAGAAAGAGAGAGGCAGAGACACAGGCAGAGGGAGAAGCAGGCTCCATGCGCCGGGAGCCTGATGTGGGATTCGATCCCGGGTCTCCAGGATCGCGCCCTGGGCCAAAGGCAGGCGCCAAACTGCTGCGCCACCCAGGGATCCCTGTTGTGCATTTTATATTTAAGTCATTACCTCTCCTAAAGGTTCCAATGCTGTGAAGTAAATTAACTTTCATATTTTATGTCAGTGGAGATGCAAAGGAGGTGCCTCTCTGTCTTTGGAGCTATTTTTTTACAGGAAGGTGTGGACATGTGGCATGACTAGTATTTTGTTTCCTGATCGAAAAAGATTTTTTTTAATGATGAAAAAATGCACCCTTTACTATAAATTTTTTCCTACTATAGCTACTGCTCTATGACCGCCCATTGCTTTTTTTCTTAATAGTGTTACAGCTTTGCTTGGGAGGTGCTCTGTATTTTTTGTTTAAGGTAAAATCAATTGAAAAGATTTAGGAATTTGATGAAATGACTTAATCAGAGGGAATATGTATTTAACACATTTTGTGCTCCTTCTCCAGCATGCATCCTTGTCTCCCCCCAACTTTTCACAAAATACCTTGTATGTGTTGAAGATTAAGCATAAAAAATGTGTTCAATTGGATTCATGAAACCAGGTCAGCTGACTGTGGGATACTCTCCTAATGATGGCATTTGACTATGATGAGATTCTCCCTCAACCTTCTTACCTTTCTAAAAATTGCCTAACTTTGACTTTAAGGCATGCATGAGCTAAAATATTGTGCAGTTCTTACACAAAAGACTTATAAATACCCACCATTATTGCTGTTATTAATATTCTTTTGTTTTAAAGAGAAAAGTACCAACTCCTCTCAGTTCAGAGCAAATAACACAACTGTAAAAGCTGTTGCCAAGCAACCTACATTCACAGCTCAGATGGACTGAATTGTTTATATTCATATGTGGATAAAATTGACCCACTCCTTCTTTGAAAAAGATATATATGAAGTTTTTGAGGTATTTCTACTAAGATTTTTAGGGTGCAGGTCATGGCATTATTTTTCTGTAAGAGGCTCTAAAGCTGACACATCAGGTGTATATATCTCTTTCATTATTCTTGCCAATTTACAGTATAGGTATCTGGTTTGGAGTCTGTTTCCCCATTAGATTGTGAGTTTCTGGAGGACAAGGACTGTGTTCTCCTCACACATAAAGGGATCCTATACATAGCTAGCATTCCATAAGTGTATGATAAGAGATGTGTTAAAAATGATCTTATACAAGTGTCTGTGCTATAGACACTTTCTGTGAAAATTTGTTTGCTAGAACATAGGAAGAAGAAACTTTTAGATTAAAGAATCCAGTAATATTAAATTATGATAAGCCAATACTAAAGCAATAAGTTAAAAAATAATATAATTACAGTATTTTAGAGAAGAATTTTTATGTGATACTTATTCCAGTGGTCTCAAACTTAGTTCTTATTTGAAGTACACAGGAGCTTATAAACTTAATTGGTCCAAGATGAAGTTTTGAATTGGAGGATTTTTCTAAAGTTCCCCAGATGATTCAACTGTAGGATTGAGAACCAACCACTAATATAGTCCAACAGTCTCATTTTATGGTGAAGAAAATAGCCCCAGAAGAGTGAGAAGTGTCAGGTTGTAAAAAGAACACAAGCTCTGGAATCACCTGCAAACTATCTGCCAAAGTGTGATTTTAGCCATCAGTTCATCATTTTAAAATTGAGATAATAATATCTATTTGAGGGACTTTTGGGGAGATTGAATGGGATGACACGTATAGTGCAGCTAGAGCCATGTTTGGTAGGAGCCAGGCAAAAATTGACCTTCTCTTGACAATTTTATGGGCTGCAAACATAACATGGATAAAACCTTGATCCACTGATTGCCAATGCCTTCAATATCATGGAAAGCAATGCAGGATACCTTTAGCTCTGATGGTTTTACTGGAAAGGAGCAAGCATTAATATATCTGTCAAGATCCCTGTAGGAAACACATGAAACATCCAGAAGGGTAAATAAAAAGAATTTAATGAAGAAACTTTTTTTTCAAAGGTGTGACAAAATTAAGGGAACCACCAAAGTACCATGAAACAAGATAGGGCCTGCCAGTTCATGAGGTCAGAGTGGTTATTGGAACCTGGTATGATCTGTGGCTGTAAGAAATAGGCCACCAAGAAGAAGCTGCACCCCATTTAAAAGAACCGAAACTGCAGCCTGGCAGGAAGAGAGCCAGGATCGCTGTCTCCGGCTGCTGTCTGATTTTCTGCTGGCCATCACATTGGCTAAGACATAGGACAAAGAGGCCTAATTGATGCAATTCATAAAGGTCAGTCTCCCAGTGCTGAGAGCAGTGCAGGGGGAAAAAAGGAGACGGCTCTGAAAGGGCAGCAACACTAGGCTGGGTACTTTATGTGCATGATGTCTTTAAAGCTTGTGTTGCTTTGGGGCTAATCCAATTGAACATAAATTGTCTGAAATTACTGACATTCTCTGTGGCACAGCTTTCAATGCCAGGAATTCACATATATCCCTACTAACTTTGTCCTGAAATAAACTTTCTCCAGCAGTAAAACCTGAACTTCACAGCTGAATATGTGTCCACTATAGAGGAGGCACAGCTTCTACTCTGGCAAATGGCTGGCTTTGCTGGAGTAGATTCAGCAGGGGAATCAGCATGCAAAGTCTGCTAGCCAGGGACACAGAATAACCAAAATCCACTCCTGCCTCCAGCAGCTGCTTGCTTTTCCCGAGCCGTCTGTTCACCTCTTTGTTTTGTAATTTATCCATGAAGAAATGAGAAGAACACCTGCTTCTCATTACAAGATTGAGATGTTTTGAGGGAAAAGAGGGTCATTCTTATGGAAGAAAAGTGCTATCTACTTAAGTACAAAGTTGAAGCAGGAGCCATTCTATTGGCACTGATTTTAGTCGACAGGACACATAGAAGATACCTGACATTTTACTTCTTTTGATAAACTTATTTTTGAGACTCATCTGGAGAATTAGAGGAAAATAAGTAGCCTCTGCCTTTGAGGAGTTCACGGTCTTGTGGGAAGAATCAGAAATGAAACCTTTCTTAAAAGGGAATTAATATTAGATTCGATAAAGGTTTTGGTACCTTTTAAAATTCTTGTATATATTAATCTAGTAATAGCTATCTATCTATATAATTATATTTATTTATCCACTTAAATTTTGTATATAAGCTGTGATCTACATAAACTCTTTTAGCACTTCAAATGCATCAAATCCTGACCAGGAGTACCTCTTGGCTCCTCTCCTACGTGACAGTGCCTTCCCTGGAAATCTAAGAGCCCTAACAGGGCCCTCTTTTGGGTTGCAGATGGCCAGTTCTTCATTGTATCCTCACGCAGTGGAGAGTGAGGGACCCCTCTGGTGTATCTCTTTTATAAGGGCACTAATCCCATTCATGGAGCCTCTACCCTCATTACCTAATTTCCTTCCAAAGGCCCTTGTATTTGTGGAGAGGTAGGGTTCTGACATAAGAATTTAGAGGGTGGAACACAAACATTCAATCCAAAACAGAAGTTGTATATGTAACTGAGGTGGCACAGTTCCAGATATGTGGTGGACACACCATAAATGATAGGTGACATAATCACCTCTCACCAGGATCTCTTTATCTCAGACAGGATGGTGTGTCACTGTACCCCTGAGAGGGTCCCCTCTATAACTCAACCATACTGACACCTTGATCTCAGATTTTCAGTCTCTAGAACTGTGAGAAATACATCTCTGTTGTTTATAAGCCACCTAGTCTACAGTATTCTGTTATGACAGGCTGAGATAAGACAGGCTCACATCTTCACAACACAGAATGTTGTATTACACGGCTAGGAAGCAGTAGAGTCCTGTTAGGTACTTAGCTCTGCCTCCCTATGACCTCCATGGCAGTATGCTACCTTGTTTTATTATATCAGATTGGTGAAGGAGGATCAGAAGTCAGAGTTCCTTGAGAACAAGAAATGAGTATACGAAAAATCTGGTTGACATTAGAAGCAATTTTTATTTGCATCGTTTATAGAATATTTTCCAAAATGACCATACCCTGCCTCCAAAGATTCTCAAGCATTTAAGTATATTTTTACTCTGCAAGTATTTTTTTTTTATTCAAGTATTCACCCGCTATAAAGTCAGTTGCATAAAATTCCTATGCTCTGTCCAGACCCTCCTGAATCTGGTGATTATTTTTCTCTCTTCATTGCCTGAGAAATAGTAGGAATGATAAAGAGAATGTACAATAGTCAGCTTCTGTCTTGTAGCACTTTGTTATAATGGTTCTGTGTCTGACATCTTCATGATATTGTCCCTTTCCCAGCTCCACTCTTTCAGAAAGAATAGTATAGCACATTAGGTATGAGAGATCTTGAAATGGTGCAATCTGAAGTATAGGAATTACTTAATGCAGAGAAAAAAAAATTCTGTGGGACCACACTAGCATCCTTCACCTATAGAGAACACATATGATATGCTCATCATGCTCAGTCCTGGGAAGGTCACTCGGCCTTTAGATAGAGAACCACAGGTAATCCAGTGGCAGTGGCAACAAGCCTTCCAGTAATCTAGATCTTGATTAATGTAGACAGCTTTGTTAAAAGGCATATTGAGGGATCCCTGGGTGGCTCAGCAGTTTGGCGCCGCCTTCAGCCCAGGGCCTGATCCTGGAGTCCTGGGATCGAGTCCCACGTCGGGCTCCCTGCATGGAGGGAGTCCTTCTGCCTGTGTCTCTGCCTCTCTCTCTCTCTCGCTCTGTGTGTGTGTGTGTGTCTCATGAATAAATAAATAAAATCTTTAAAAAAATTTTAAAGGCATATTGAATGACAGAAATGGATTTATATTAGTGAAATTATCTTAATTAACACTTTCAGTTAGTAAATGGGCCTCCATTGGTGAAATAAAATGTATTCAAGATATGGATTTGCTAAAACATTTTAGAGATACTCTAAATTAGAGATAAGAATCTAGTTATGCCTGTGGTCTGTAGCCTCAAGAAAGTTTCCAGACTTGATTCTTAAATGCTTCTCTGTCCAGCCATTGGTTTAGCATAATGTCTGCTTTCCTAATGGAAACCGTAGTGTAAACAGAATCCTATTTCTGAAGTGTTCCTGTGTCTGCCTTTAGTAGTTCTTTCAGGCCTGGTATAATTACAGCATCTAAAATAAGGCAGAAAACTGGAGAATTTTTTGACTTAAATAATGTAATGCATGAACTATATTGTGCCTTCTACCTAATAAACATCTATTCAATAAATATCTATGTGTTTAGCAGAAGTAGCTAACTTTTAAATACCTCAAATCTTTGAAGGTCACTGTTACAAGTCAAAGAACCCAAGAGGTCTTACATCAGTTGATGACAGTTAACCTTCCTTATATTTTATTTTTTAAAGATTTTCTTTATTTATTCATGAGAGGCACAGAGATAGAGGCAGAGACATAGGCAGAGGGAGAAGCAGGTTCCATGCAGGGAGCCTGAGATGGGACTCGATCCCAGGTCTCCAGGATCATGCCCTGGGCTGAAGGTGGCGCTAAGCCACTGAGCCAACCAGGCTGCCCCCTTCCTTATATTTTAATTACTTTATTGGCTATGCAGGTTTTGGGGATTCAGACCAGTACTGATAGTTTAAAATATATATATTAAATATATTTTATATTTTATAATGTATATATACGCATATACATATATATATATAAAGTTATATATATATATATATATATATATTCTAAGTTCTAACCAACCAGTTTAGTAGTAGGACTTTCAGATCAAGCTCCTTTCTAGGTTGGAGATAGCTTATATTAGCAAATTTTTATTTCCTACAACCCTTATTAGTTCTAGTTAGTGAGGTCTCTTATTTATTCATTTTGGGAAATAGGAACAGAACCAGAAATACAGCCATTAGCCATGAATTCATTAATTGTTCTTTCGTGCTATAGCCATACCTTTGGATAGGTATCACCTACCACTGATAATTTAGAGCAGCTGATAATTGCAAATTTGATGGTTTTTCCGGCTTTGTCACTTCTATCCCCAACGTGATTTGTTTGTTTTTTTCCTAATTGATAGCTGCTGTTTTTATTATGAATTATTAACAGTAAGTTTTGTCGTTTGGTAAAATGATAAACTATTCTTTTGTTCTTAAGGCTAATTGCAGTTCTTTGTGTGTCATTCATACTTTAACATTTCCTAATAGATACGAGTAAACAAATCATTGCAAACATAAATATAATTGTGTGGGAAGATAATTTTTAAAAAAGGTCACAAATTCACTTGTGTTTAGGGGCAGGAATGGTAATATAAATGTGCAAGAGGCAGGTATAAGACAGTAAGGAAAAGAAGAACTGTGGCTCAAGAAACATTTTTAATGCTTTTCTTTCTGAGCTATTCAAATAAAACTGACCTCTGGGTGCAGTGGATTGTACCAAACAAAGCTTTGGAAATGAAATTGATGATTTCTAAAATTCAAGGTTTTTATAAATAAATATTTTGAAGAAATTGATATTATCTATACTTTAAAAATATTTGTCTTAGTTACTGTTTATTTATATTATTACCAAAAATAATATAAAGATAGAACTATGAGGTTTCTAAAGTCCAGGGAATATGATCAGATTTTCTATAGACCAAAGACAACTATATAGCAAGATCATAGAGAGTGCTTAAATATTCAAAACCTCCATCTTTCTGTCACAAATGTATAGTGAGTGCATTCATTTTCCCAGAATACCTACATTTTATAGTCTTGAGATTAGTGTACATATGACAATTAATTAGAAATAAAATGTAATTGAAAAACCTATAAGGAACAAAATGCTTTTCTAATAGCTATAAGCCAAATGTATAAATCTTACAAGATAGAACCTTTTTCTTCAACTGTCTGATATTTATGGTCTTAGTCCCTTCAAAAGATATGGCTTGCAAATATTTATCTTCAATATAACAAGATATAGTGCCTTCTCATTGAATTGTGTTTTCAGAGCTCAACTTTTCTCCCAAAGTTCCTGCTGTTAGAAACATTCAGCTTCTGATGTTAAATTTTAATTTTAAACAAGGCTGAATTATGTTTATAATTTTTAAATTCTACAGATATTAGGGCCCAAAACAACTAAAACAAATGAATAAGACAGTCTCTTAGTGCTTGGAATCTTATTCCCTAACATTCCAGGAGAAAATTCTTAGTTATTAGGAAATATACTCTATCATTGGTGTATGGACCAATTTGCCTTCAACGGCTCCTTGACATATGGTTTGAACCTACTGCTCAGGTGACTGTGCCAAAGTAGTTTGCTCTAGCTGAGAGCAATAGCTTTGGTGACAGATTCTTTGGCTTGGAAAGGCAGTAGAATTCCTAGATCAGTCTTCTACAAGGGGCCAAAGCTCAACAGGGAACTCACCATCCAGGTGAAAGAGATGACTCAGTGACATAGCTTAGGATGGTGGATCTGGTAATCTTTGGGAGTCAGTCTGTGGATATATTCAGCAAAGAGGAGATCAAAGGAGTAATTAGGCTGAGAAACCAAGGGTTAAATATCGTTTATTAATAGCTATATCTGAATACATTTCACAGATAGGTCTGTTTACCATGTTTGTCACAGTTTGTGTTTTACATCTCTTCTTTCTTGATCAATACAACATCAAACATGCCAGAATCATATTTTTTTCATTTTGTATACTTGAAACATAATAGAATAGGTATCTCATATATGTTGTCCTTTGATGAAACTGAACATATTTATAAAGACTCTTTTGGTTACAAGTTATAGAAACCTATTTGAACTAACTTAGGGGAAAAAGATGAATTTTTAATCTGGGAAAGATCACATCAGGTATCAGAAAAGTAGCTAGTAGCAGACCTATAAACGTCAATAGGACACTTTCCCATCACTATCCCTCTGCAAAACACTTCCCTCTCCCTCTGTGGACCAGCTTCCTCTTCTCCTTCAGCTCACAAGGTGGAATACATGACTGTAAATAAGCACCCACATTTACATGATAGAAGGTCAGTCTTTCGGGTAAGAAGAAATACCTTTCTCAGCCCCAGTTCTAAATTCTCCAAGAAGAGAGGTTCTTTGTTATGGTCTTGGATCAAATGTCCATTTATATCTGGCAAGGGTCTTGGGCCATCTCGCTGACTGCTGCCCAAAGACACAGTTGCATGGAAGTGGGGAAGCAGGTTTTAGGAAAGGGTAAGTGAAACAATTCTAAAAGTAGGGACCCATTACTTTAGAAGAATCAATGTTAAAGCAGCTTAAGAAATACATATATACATATGTGTATATATTATATAATTTATTTACTGTATACATTATATAATACCATGTAGTGTATACAATAATCAATTATAACATCTTATATTATAGAAAATATATAACATATAATATGTATCTTATATATGTATAATGAAATCAACATACCTTTTAGAGACTCATCCTACTCTTAGTAAAGCTGTACAAAGAGGAAAAGAACAATACGAGAGGTTTCTCTAAGAATCTTTTGTTAGATGCTAGGCCTTAAGAATTGGGAAGGAAGCTGATCCTCTGTTCTGGTGAAGCACTAGGTCTCCAGACAAGAGCTATTGCATAATAAAAGCTTTCTTCTTTGTTCCCACTCTCTCTCTCTCCCTTCCTTTTTCGCCCTGCTTCTTATAAGGTAACCCACAGCAGTGTGGCTGCTTCCATTTCTAAAAGGCCCTATTGGTGAAAGAACATAGGCCTCAGCAATGAAAAGAGTTACAAAGATATGAGAAAAGCTATATAAATTACTGCTAATGTAGGTAAATTGGATTGGTGGTAAATATAATAAAGATGGGCATATAAAAGATTCAAAATATTTATTTAAATTGTTTTTGATTTTGAAGTATTTGCTATACTACACAGGTATTTTGATATCCCCAGAGTTTTCTACATATTTTCAACATATTTAACATTATGTTTGAGCTCTTATATTGTTCTAGGCACTGTTCTAAACATTTTACTTACTATTCTGTTTCATTGACATACTAACTTTTCAGGTAGGTAATTAGCCTCTTTTAGCAGAGAAGGAAACTGAGTCACAGAGGGATTAAATAACTTGACCAATATCACACAGTGTGTGGTGCAGCCAGGACTGGACCCACTTGGTTCCAGAGCTCACCCTAGTGTGCAGTCCATATAAATTTCACCTACCTTTTCTTTGCAGGTACAGGGGCATGACAAGTTGTGTAGCTGATAAAGTTAAGAAACATGTTACTGGAAATATTTTAGTAAGTGAGAACTATGACGTTGTTATATAAAGGTTAGGAAAGGCATACCATAATTTCCTGTGCTTTTTTTTGACTCTAAGGTGACAGATGGGACTATTTTAGGAAGACAAATGTCTTAAGGAACTTCGGGGTTTCTAACATTTTGCTTTTCAGTTCAGATGCAGTCATTTGATTAATGAAGTGCTAGTGTGAGTTTCCTTAATTTTCAGGCTTAAAAACAAGATCACTAGAAGAATATATGATAAGTTTAAGTAGCAACTATAGTAGTCATCTATCTCTTTCCAAATAGGAGCATTTAAATGATTAGAGCATTGCCTGTATTAAAACTGTGAAAATATGTTGTGGAAACTTTGATCTTTTACCTTCTCACAATAGGGCATCTTAAATATCAACTCCATGCCACCATCCCTTCTTTCTCCCAGTCTACTTTTAATTGGCTGATGTCACTAAATCACCAGTGAAATAACTTCCAAATTAGTTTCCCAGTACTCTTTGCATAGTGCTTTTCTAACCTCAAAATCCTTTTATGTTTGTCCTTGCATCAATTTTATGTTCAGATGTGACTGACAGTTTCACAGATGGACAGCCCTAAAGAAAGTAGATCATACACTATTCTCCTTTGAATTATTTGCGACCTAACATTCAAATATTAGAAATGAAGGACAGACTTGCTGTATATATCTGGCAGGTCTTAGTTGGAAACTACCTTAGGCCAAAAGCAGCAGATGCTCTGTTTTCACAGTTGTTCATAAGAATCACATGAAAGTAAAGACACCTTGTCTGTCTAATCTGGTCTCAGCACTTGATTGGGGCATTTGGATGAGGGCAGAATTTGTGCAGAGTGAGCTTAAATCAACTCAGATCATATCTCTTATCTACTTTGATCCCTTTCATGGCTTCCCATCTCATTCAAAGCTCATGCCCAAATCCTACATGACCTGGTCTCCTCTGACTGTGTCTTTTAGCCCTGATTCCAGTCACTCTTTCTTAATTTCTCCCAGGACATTCCTACCTGGGCACCTTTGCATTTATAGTTCCCTCCGTCTGACATGCTCTTTCTCAGATATTCCAAAGACTCACAACTTCTCCTCCTTTATGTCCTTCCTCAAATGCATCTCAGTAAACCTTTCCCTATCTTCATAGAAATGTTGCCCCCTATACCTGATACTTCTTTCTTTTTTATTCCTAAGAAGTTATATTTGTCTTACTTTTGATATGTTTTACTTACTTTCCTCATTATTGTTTTGTCTTATGAATTTAGATACTTTTGTCTATTTTACTCAATAGGTATATCCTCAGAGTCTAGAATAGTGCCTCGGTAAAATAATAGTTGAATAAATGAACAAGAACAGGCTGTATATACAAAAAACAGAGATAATAAAGAAGAGTGTGATTAAGTCTTTAGTGGTATTAGAAAATATTTGGGAAGGCAGCCTGGAGGAGGTAACATCAAAACTGGGTATTTAAGAATTAATAGGATTTTTCCAAGAGGGCAATTTGAAAGGACATTCCACACAAGTTAAAGCAGCATCTGTAATGGCACAGATATAAAACCACATAAAATGTGTTTGGAAAACTCTAAGCTTTAAAATATTGATGAATATTAATATGTATTAAAATAAGGAAATTATAATTTATTCTTTAAATAATGGAAAGTCCACGAGGAGTTTCAAGCATGAATGATAGAGAATCATGTTCTGCTCTGGCAGCAATGAAAAACATGGATTTGAGGAAAGTGAATCTTGGCTTAGGAATACAAGTTAAAAGCCTTAGCAGTAATGCGAACTGAAGAAGATGAGAGACTGTACTACAGGGTGTGTGTGGAGGGGTGGTAACAGAAAGAATTTACAGGAATAAATGATTGAGTGTGTGTGTGTGTGTGTGTGTGTGTGTGTGTGTGCTTTTGAGGAGGAGATTTAGAGGAATGGATGAGCTGAATTTATAATTGTTGATGAAAAATAGTATTGTTCAGCTGAATTATCCAGTCTCTTATTTGTTGACACTGATGCATTTCTTAGGATAATTTCTGAGCTGTTCACCTTCATTTGATAGATCTTGAGAGTTCCAGAACTCTGGTTTATTGCTAATGGGATGCAACTCATAGGATAATAGACCTTTCTTTCTTAAAATCAATGGAAATATCAGCAAACCAGTCTAAGCTATATTTTCTCTCAACATGTATAATCTTAAAACTTTCTGTGAGATCTCGAGACTGCTGAAATTTATCTTGAAGTTAATGGAAAACTATTGATTTTGATTCACTCAAATAAAATAAAACTATTCTCTGAAAAATCTTCTGTATAAAATTATTCTGCATATGAAATATATCACTGTCTGCTAGTGCCAGCTCAGTGTGCATTATTTAATAGAAAGAGGATAAACTTTAAGCCACAGTGACCTAGTCTGAATATCATACCTGCAAATGACCTTTGGCAAAATTACCAGATCACCATGAGTCTGACTTGTCTCATTGGTTAAATAAAATAATACCTACACCACAGGATAGTTTTGAAATTTAAATGAACCAACACATAAATGTAGGGTCCTTCAATTAGAATGACAAAAATTGACTCAAGCTAATGAGCAAAAATAATTTATCAGAAAGAAGTCAGGACTTAAAATATTGACAAGAAGCTAGAGAATGGGCAGTAATGGGCAAAAACTAAGGCAGCAGGAATCAGAGAAATGGTCTCCTAACCTAAACAGGGTGGCCTGGAAGCCATCACTAGAAAGGGTATGTGGCAACTATTTACATTTTTCATCCTTGTGTCTCCTGCTCAAGACTAAGTCTCAGGAAGGAGTTTCATGTTGGCTGATTTGACTTCTCCAGCTTCCATACCAGGAAGTGGATCTAGGAATTTCTATCTCAAGGCCTCAAAAGGAAACTGGATGCTGGGAAAAATAGAATGAATTCTTGCTAGCCCAAAACATTAAACTGGTGATTTTGGAGCTGTTTTGACCATAATTCACAGGAAAAATACATTTTATATCATGATCTGGGGTTCACAGGTGGATATATATATGTGTATTTGTATATAACTGAGACAAAAGTCTCTCTAAACTTTTTCTTAGTATATGCATTATACTCTGTTCACTTTATTTTATTCTATTACACTTTTTAAAAGCCTAGTTCATGGGATGTCATGTTGATTTCATGACTTATGAATCACATACACAGCTGAAAGCATTTTATTATACTCTCTATAATATCAGCAAATTGTGGGCAATTTGTAAACATCAAGTTCTCTCATACCACCTTTCCCCCTTCATTCTGCCTCCCACTTTCCCATCAAATAAAACTGCAGACAGTGACTGAATAAGCAAGACACCTAAAATTTCTTTCATTTTATTTACCTAAGGATGTAGTGTTAATCATATTTTCCTAACAATGGAGTTGTATTAAAAAATTAGGAAGATTAAGAGAAACAGAATATAAAGAAAAACAGTATTGAAGAAGTAGTAAAATGAAGAGAATAAGGTGTGATTTAAGTCTCAGTAAAACTAGGATTTCCTTTTTGAAATAGCATAGAAAATTTTCTGTTCCACACATACAGCATTTGTTGCTGCTCTCTGGTATAAGACTTGAAAGATTAAGCACACCTTTTCTCAGTTTTCCCTGCATTGAAAGAGCTATTTGACCTTTTTCGGTATATAAAATATATATATATATTTTTTTTATAAAAATATATTTTGATCTAAAATTTTGGGTTTCTTGTTTGGGGTTTAGTGGCTTGAATTAGTAAAATAATGGACTCTTTATTTAATTTGTGTGCGTGTGCGTGTATGTGTGTGTGGTCAGTCAGCCACCAAGGCATAGGTTTGGTCAAAAGGATTTGAATCTGTTAATATGTTTCAAACAAGAAAATCATAGGTTTAAAGTGTTATGAATTGCTTTTTGGTTACTATATATTATTTAGATGATTTAAACCATATCAAAAAAGCTTCCACTCTGCATCCACACTAGCATGCCTTAGCTGGTTGTCTTCTCAGCAATCTTTTATTTATTGTTTATTGATTTCCTATCCCATTTCCAAGGAGAACTTGGCAATTCAAGATTCAAGCCTTCAGCACTCAATCTATACTTGTCAAACCTAGAGTGATTTCTCTGATTTATATTTGAGATGTACCTAGTTGAAACTCCTCTATTTCTCTGTCTTCAAAGAACTCTGTGTCTCTCCACCAGAAGAAGCCTCTGATTTTAAGGTATGTTATTTCTCAATCTCATTTCCTCTTGCCTCTTCTGGAACCTAAACCCTATGTTTGTTCTCTCTCATTTGCATCTTCAAATTGTCCTTTTCCACCAGAAGTGTTTCCTCTTTTTTTTAAATATTTTATTTATTTATTCATGAGAGACACACAGAAAGAGAGGCAGAGACACAGGCAGAGCCAGAAGCAGGCTCCATGCAGGAAGCCAGATGTGGGACTCAATCTGGTGACTCCAGGATCACGCCCTGAGCCAAAGGCAGACTCTCAACTGCTAAGCCACCCAGGCGTCCGTTTTCTCTTTTTATAAAGCTTCTCAGATACCCTGACAAACTACCCAAAACGTCTTTCCTCAACTTTCCAATTCTCATAAGCTATAACTCTCCTTTCTTTCAAATGCTGCATTTCTTGAAATGTTTTCTTATTGCTTCTACTTCTTCATTTTATTCTTTGCTGTGTCTCCAATCAAGCTTTCATCCCACCAGTCTACTGAAACTGTTCTGAGTCTTCATGACAAGGTTCTCCAGGAGGTGTTTTTTTCAGTTGGTTTCCCTTGCACAGCCCTATTCTGGTTCCTTGACTGCTTCCCAGTTCCTTTTCCTCAAGCTGTACCCTGAGGAGTAAGCATTTTCCAGAGCCCTCTCTTGACATCTCTTGGGGTAGCAGCTGGGGAGAGAACTGTGGAACGATATGGCCTTCGCTGGGGTCTGCCCCAATGAGCTGTGCCATCTTACCCAATTTACTTTATCTTTTTCAACCTGTAATACGGAAATAATAAGAGCACCTATATCTTAGGGTCTGTTGAATATTAGATGAGACAATGCCAATAAAGTGCTTAGGGAGTTTTTGCAAGTAGTAAATGTCAACTAACATTTTCTCCCCCAAGAAAATAAAAACCCTTCTGTTAGGGATGGAGGAACAGTTTGCCAACTTTCCATAGAGAGATCTCCTCGATGATACCACTGTCTGGCCCTCACTCTCTCTTCTCCCGGTGTGTTAGGGGAAAGAGTCCCAGCATTTAGTTTTAACCCCTTCCTTTTCTTTCCTCTCTGCTTTCCTCCTTTACACCCAAAATTTTATAGGGCAGTTTTCAGTGGCTAAGCTTATTATATGCTAGGGTTCCATATTAAGAAGTCTATTGTTGCTGCATCCCTAAGCCATGGCCTTTAATAGAGAGAGACAGTGGGGGAAGGGACTGAGGGAGAGAATCTTCAAGCACACTCCTACTGAACAAGAGGCCTTACACCAGGCTTGATCTCACAACCCATGAGATCATGACCTGAGCTGAAAAGTGCCCCAGTTTATAATTTCTTTTTAAAAAAATATCTTGCACTTTTTTCTTCCTATGTATTTTATTTATTTATTTATTTATTTATTTATTTATTTATTTATTTATTTAGAGAGGCAGAGAGAGAAGCATGTTCCATGCAGGAAGCCTGACGTGGGACTAGATCCCGGGTCCCCAGGATCACACCCTGGACTGCCGGCAGCGCTAAACCGCTGCACCATCAGGGCTGCCTCTATTTTATTCTTGATTTATCTACTTGTGGGTTTGTTCCACCAGATTGACTTCAGAGGGGTCACTGGAGCCAAATACCCTACAAGTAGACCTCACTACATGAGAGGCAGGAGTAAAATAGATGAGAGAAGATGTCATACTTCCCATGTTTGGTATTGTGGCCCAAAATCATGTTCTGCATTGTAAGTAGATACAGTTGCTGAATGAACAAATTAACAATAATTCTAATACATGAAGGAGGCCTTCATCACATCTAGAATAATGAAGGCTTCTTGCCCAGGCTGTACTCTGAGAACTGATCAACATTTTTCTATCCAAGCTCTTACCAGCTGTCTACCCAGCAAAGCTGTGCTGATCTCAATACCCGGGCATGCTCATGATTAAAAGTTAGTGCTTCTAGAAAACTCTTGCCCTCCCATATATTTTCTTTGCTCACTCCTGTTTAACTTATCCATCAGAACCTAGTTTAGATAATTTCTTTACTGCATTTCCCCAATCACCATGCTTATCACACTGTTTTAAAATTGTTAGTTAACATAGAAATAGTTGTCTATTACTCCATTTACTGTTACTTCCATTTTAGCAGGGACCTGTATGCCTTGTTCACTGTTGTATCTTCAAAATCTAAACATTCTACTTGGCAACAGCCAGGGTAGAGCCACTGAGTGAAAGCCATTAATTGAAATATTTAAATGGGATCTCTGGCTTAACCTGGCTAGTCATCTGAATTCTTCTGAAGAACTAGTGGAATCCCAGTACCTGACTAAGTCAGCTGCACTGGAAATCTGGCTTAAGTGAAGAAATCAGGAAGGATTTATTGGCAGGTGACACATTGTGGGATCATGGAAGAAATAAAGGACAATATCCAAACATGAAGCTAGAATAAAAGGCCAAGGGACAGTTGGATTAAGACATACATCTGGAGGGCATGGGCAGGAGCAGGGACAATGCAGTGAGGACAAAAACTAGAGACACAGTGACATTAAAAATGAGTAGGAAAGGAAGGTGAGCTGAAGAGCCTGAAGGCCTTGCAACATAGGCAAAGGGTTGTTTTATAGAGTATAAAGAGAAAGAGAACTATTTAAGCATGCTGTTCCAGTTTGGATAGAAGTCACTATTCTCAGTTTCCCACAAAATGACCTTTAACATGGAGAAAAAAAGAATGTAATAATTTTCCAACTAAATTTGGCTGTAAAACTATTGTTGGTCTTGGGTGAATTTAACATTTTAGACTGAAATGAGAACTAGTTGGTAACTAATAGATACTTTCTCACAATAGACTAAGCTCCAGTACTCTAAAGGAAAGTGGGGAGACATTTTATTTGCATTCTCTGCTTCCTGGCAAAGGGGTCCTGGCCCAAGACCAACTAGAAAATTGGACAGGTATCTTCTGGTAAATGTCTTTTGAAGTAGTCATAGAACTTCTCCTCCATATCCATGTGACAACTTACCATGTCTTAGGAAATATCAGAGCAGATATGTTGGTAGTGACACATGGCATCCAATGAGTATATTTCCAGCAAGTAAATGTTGTTCCCTTCCAGATCCTTTTTATGCTGTCCTATGTTATTTTCTTAATGTGCAATAGTACATTAAGAAAATATACTATTTGAAATTATCCTATTCATGTAGATGATTATTGTCTGCTTCCAGTACTAAGCTCTGTGAAAGGAGGGACATAGTCTAGCTTATTCACCCCTGTATTCTCTAGTATCTAGGACATTATCTAGCATTGAGTATGACTCTGTAAATATTTGTTGAATGATAAATTAAGGAAAATGGATGGAGTTTGGAATACTTCTGTCGTCAGTATATGTAGTGGAGTGTACTCCATCTCTTCAAACAATCAGAGAACCAGAGAAAGTCGATAAGATAAAAGCTCTCCCTAACTCAACAGAACCATGTTTGAGAATCTGTGCATGCTGGTTCACATTCTACCTGGATGTTTGATAAAACATTCTTAGCAATCCATGGGACCAAGCCATACATCTTGTCCATTAGCAAAACTGTGCCTGGATAGAGCTCTTATTTTTGAAAATAGCAGCTAATTAGAAAATAAGTTTAGAAAATTTCTTGACATCCTCAATAGGATAAACAAGACATGGTCTTCATGAAACAAGGATAGACAGCCAAAAGAATAGAACATGAGGCAGAGATACAGTAAGGAGGGAATAAAAAAAATGGAATAGCAAAAGTAGATTAAAATCTGTGCTAAAGAATTAAATTGACACTATGGATAACTAAATGATGATGCAGATGCAGATGCTGAAGCTGTGGATATTTAATCTGTACTGAGCACTGTATGTTTCAGAACATGTGCTAAGCCCTATGCCTGTGCCACTGGCTCTCTATCTTCCTGATCATGGCTGCACACTAGGATCAACTGAAGAAAATATTTTAAATATCAATGCTTTATCCCACACCTAGATTCTGATTTAATTGGTCTAGAGTGGGACTTAGGCAGTTTCACATCACTGAACAACTGTAACAATCACTACGAACAGAGAATAGAATGTCTTATGAATTGTGCAATGTCCTAGCCCTAAGCCTAGCCATCTTTGTTATTATTATTATTATTACTATTAAATTTCACAAGTGATTTGAATAAAAAGCCAGTAATGAAAACTGTTGGAATATGTGATTTCATCTAATTTTTTGAGGAAAAGGCTCATTTTGAGGAAAAGGCTTAAGATGGTCTCCCAAAATAGAGACAGAAAAGCAAATAAATAAAAGTAATGAGAAAGCATACTATTGGTATGGGAAAATATAGGAAAGATATGCAAACTAAAAGTTACATGCATTCTCATGAGAGAGGCCAAGGCCATTAGAACAGGAGTAATTATTTACAGTATAATAGTAAAAGGTCTTCAGTTACAAAGAAAAGACTCATTGAAAGGGCATGCCATACTTCAGATAAAATTAATTTAAAAAAAAGGCATCTAGACACATCCTTTCAATATTTATAAACTTCAAAATTATAAAATATTCTTATGAATCAGTAAGCAAAGAACAAAAAAGAAAACAAATAAAAAAAGACTGGCCACAAAGGTATAAACTTGGGCTAGCTTCAGGTTTTTATGATAGAAGAAAATTGAAAAATGTCCATAGAATTTTGAGGAAAATACTGTTATCTGTGACCAGCCAAGATGTTGCCCTCAGGTGAAGGCAATAGACAAACATTTTCATTTAAGATCTTAAGAATCTGCTGAAAAGTTATGCAGATATATTCTCCATTTCATCAGATTTTAGTCATTAGATTTTTATCTCACAGCATAAACCAAATTCATTTTAGACAGATCTCTGTATCTATTTATAACTTTCATTATATATATATTATATTAACAGTATGCTGAAAGATAATATAGATAAATATTTCAAGGTAATGGAATCCTTCAAAAAGGAAAGTATTTATATAATTGGCTCTTCGGGGCAGCCTGGGTGGCTCAGAGGTTTAGCGCTGCCTTGGTCTCAAGGCCTGATCCTGGAGACCCGGATTGAGTCCCGCGTTGGGCTCCCACATGGAGCCTGCTTCTCCCTCTGCCTGTGTCTCTGCCTCTCTCTCTCTGTGTCTCTCATGAATAAATAAATAAAATCTTTAAAAATAAATAAATAAAATTGGTTCTTTAAATATCTTTTGCCTACAGAAATCATGATAGACCAAATTTTATTTTTTTATTTTAATTTTTTTAAACAAATTTATTTACTAACCAAAGGGATTATAATTGAATCAATACTTTGAAATAGTTGCATGTAAAGTGTTTGTAAGAAAGGTAATTGAACACAGTAATAAAAAAATCAATATGGAGATTTGCTCACTGAAATGAGCTTGTTCATCCTCATAGCTAATTCCTGTCCAAAATGATGATGGAATTTTTACGCTACTTTTTCAAAGACCCAAGTATAGGTGTCATTGTTCATGATGTATTCCACCACTAATTTCCCCTCTTCCAATTTTCTTGTTACTGTGTTTTCCTTCCCATCCCTTTCCTGATGTTGAACCAACATGCTGTTTGTGAAGTGGCAGATAGTCTGAGTTTTTCTGCCATCTGCTGTAGTTTCTTTAAATTTCTCTCCTAGATTACATGAAAACTGTATTGTTTTCCAAGTGTTCTCAGTTTTTTATGGTGAGATTTTTGCCATCAGAAGAGATTATACAATCTGATTTGGCCATTGCACCCACTTTTCACAGGGCTATTTCCATTCCTACTTCCTTCGTATATTCGTCAAAGCCTTTGTTCTCCACTATGTACTCTCTTCCTGCCAGCTGCTCAATGGTGGTCACCATAGGAGGGTGTTGTGAGCAGGGTGGATCAAATTTAAAGAAAAACAAATTGGTAATATATTCTCAACATTTATAAAAGACTCTGTGTGAATACATACATATATACAAAAACATGTATATGGTGTATACACACACTGTAATGTTGTAACAAATATGAGACAGATATGAAAAGATATGGGCAAATGACATAAACAGATAATTACCAAATAGAAATTAATTTCTTTAATAGATATTTTTTGAGTGAATGTATAGGAAAAAAATTATTTACTCTTTTTCCAGATTTAGTGAGATATAACTTGGTATATATATATATATATCATTGTATAGGTTTAAGGTGTACAGCATGTTGATTTGATATACTAATATATTGTGAAATGATTACAACAGTATGGTTAGTTAATACCTCTAATATCTCACATATTTACCATTTCTTTCTTTCAAGTATACAGTACAGTATAGTTGAGTATAATCACTAAGCTGTACACTACAGTCCCAGAACATGTTCATCTTATAATTGAAAGTTTGTACCCTTTAACCCACATCTCCCCATTTCCACACATCCAAGTCCCTGGGAAATACTATTCTAGTTTCTGTTTCTATGAGTTTTGCTTTTTTTTTTAGATTCCACATATAAGTGAGATCATACAGTATTTGTCTTTCTCTGTCTGGCTTATTTTAATTAGCATAATGCCCTCAAGGTCCATCCATGCTTTTACAAATATATTTCCTTTATTATGGCTGAATAATATTCTATTGTATATATACATCATATCTTCTGTAATATTCATGGGTGGATATTTAGGTTATTTCTACATTTGGCTATTGTGAATAATGCTGCAATGAACATGAGAGCACAGATATCTCTTTGCAATACTGATTTCATTTCCTTTGGATATATACATAGAACTAGGATTGCTTAATCATATGGTAGTTCTACCTTTAATTTTTCTGTGGAAACTTCGTTCTCTTTTACAGAGTGGCTGTACCAATTTACATTGATTTGATATGATTTCCAAATATTGTTTTCCTATCTCAAATGTTGCCTTTTCATTTGGTGATTATTTCTTTTGCTGTGCAGAAGCCTTTTTAGTTTAACATTGTTCCACTTAATTGATTTTTGCTTTTGTTGAACATACTTTTGGTATCATACCCAAAAAACATTGCCAAGACTGAGAGAGAAATGGCTCTTTGACAACAGCATCCTGCATAGCTGGGGAAGCTGGGTACTCAGTCACATGCTTTTACTTTCCCCTTGTGGGAAAAATCATGTGCTGAGAAGATTGCTCTTGGTCCTGTGCTGTGCCACCTTGGAAGAGAGCTCATGCAGATAAAGCAACTGTTCTTCTTATCCTCTTCAGTGCATACAAACTTGCCCCCCCACCCCGCCCCACTGCTGTTTTTCCTGTGTATGTATGTATGTGATCAATGTGTTGGAACTTTACTAGAAAACTGGACTTCCACAATGGCTCTCTTATCTGTGGTGATTGTCTAAGAGAGGTTTTTGTTTGTTTGTTTGTTTGTTTCTGGGGACTTCTGGACCAAAGCTGAGAGAAGCTGGAGCTGGTTCATGAGCCTTTGCAGGTTCCACAGTCAGGGCTGAGGTCTATCAGCCTATCACCTGATGCATAACTAGGCAAGGTTCTTCCTGGGTCCCTTGGCATAGAACGCTGGATTCCACAAAGACACTTTTTTCCATAAAATGGATGCCAAATTTTGTTGTGGGGTGGGAGAGGCGACACAAACCTGGTACATTTTTAAGCCATGTTGCTGATGTTCTCTGAAAATATGTATGTGTATGTCTATATGTATGTATATGTATATAATTTAACTAATAACAAAGGCATATTACAGAAATTATCTGATGCGTTGTTTTACCTATCAAATTACAAAAGATTTAAACAAATAATCACATGATATTTCTCCATGCTGGCGACTGTGAATAGATAAACATTCTGAGAGACTGCTGAATATGTGAATGGCTCTAATAGTCTGGAAAGCATACTAGTAATATGTATGAAGAATATTTAAAAGTTTTTTTATTTTTGATTCACTACTTCCCCTCCCTAACTTTATTCTTAGAAAATATTCAAGGAGGGGATCCCTGGGTGGCTCCGCGGTTAAGTGCCTGCCTTTGGCCCTGGGCGCGATCCTGGAGTCCCGGGATCGAGTCCCACATCAGGCTCCCTGCATGGAGCCCGCTTCTCCCTCTGCCTGTGTCTCTGCCTCTCTCTCTCTCTCTCTCTCTATGTCTATCATGAATGAATAAATAAGAATCTTAAAGAAAAAAAAAGAAAATATTCAAGGATACTGACCAAAATGTAAGAAAAAGGATGTTTACTTTGGTATTATTTGTAATAGAAAAAAAATGTCAGAAACAGCCAAAATGTCTAGCTACTGGAGAAGTAAGGATTGTTTCTGTTATAGACATAAAAATATTTTAAAATAACTTTTCCTGATATGGGAAAAATTTTTATTATATAATCATAAATAAAACACTGAATATGAAATTATTAGCATGTTTTGAGTTTTTTGAGAAAAAATATATATGTGAAATAAGATTGGAAAGAATTAACCAAGTGTAGTATTATTGTCTAGGTAGTGGGATTCTAATATCTCCTAATCACCTCGATAGCTTTATATATAACATTATACATACATGATAAAAAAAAGTTACAGAATAGTGGGGAAGGATTGTTTAGTAAACAGTGTGCTGATGAATAGCAAGTTAGAAAGACTCCAAATTAGATTCTTACCTTACCCTGCACACAAGCATAAATTTATTTATTGCTTTAACAGTTTTTCTATGTCTATCTGCATGCTGGCACCAGAACCTTTTGCATCTTAATTTCTTTTTTATCTCAATGACTAAAATCTCTATGTTGTTTTAGGGACAAAATAACAAAATGACTAGGCTAGTTTAATCTATTTTCACAAAAAACAAGTACACAATTACAGAAATATCAAGTCTTTCATTTATACTTGTATCTTTAATTTTTTCATGAGAAAAAAAAAGGTAGGCTAATGCATGAGTTCTTAGCCTTTGCTATAATACCATTACAAATCAATTTGAAAGAATGAGTGCAATTCTGATACTGTAGGGAATATTCAGCAATTACATTACTTTAGAGTTCTGGTTTTTATTTTTTATAGAATGTGTACTCACTAGAGAGTTAAGTAATGTTAAATAAATTAGCATCTTAATGAAAACTGTATATTAATACCATTCCTGTTCCTAAGTAGTAATTTAATTCCAGTAAATCAAGGAATTCAATTTTTGCTAAATAAATATCATTGTCTTGAAAAGTACAATGCTACAACTAAGCATTTTCTGTACTCCCTGATATTTAGAGATGGCTATTATTAAAAGAAGAAAAAAAAAGAAATGTATTCATATTAAGGGTATATGATTTGGAAATTTTGCTTAGTGTCTAACAGGGCAAATTAGATAGGCATATTCAGTACTCTCAAGTGAGTCATTAGATAATCCAGTTTAATTTTGGAATGTGATCATTATATACTGTATCACTCAAGTAATAGAATTTTAACAACATTTCTATCATAAATTTAATTTCTGTAGAAGATGCAGCCAAACCACAAAAAATAAGAGTAAGATTCTTACCACATAGTATACTGGTTAGACGATAGTTTTTAAATAGCATTTTTAATACAAAAGAATTTAACTTGTCAATGAAATTAAGACCTCAGTGTGATTTAAAAAAAATACATATTAAAGAATTAATCTCAAAAGTATCGTATATGTTAATAAGCATGAAAATCCATCATGAAGTGAGCAAATTTGAAAGTTTGCATGTAATGTTTTATTTTGATTTATAGTTTCCACTGGGCATTAAATTTAGTCAGTAATGGCTGCACAAATCACTTTGTGTCATGGAGTAGAATGTGTGTGTGTGTGTGTATTTTTCATGCTTAACATGGTTGATCAGGTGGCTCATATAGTAGTTTCCAAAGTTCCTCAATACTTAATTCTGTTCATGTTTTCCTAATCTTGAGTTCTCAGAAACATCTTTGGTCTTGATTAGTGACTTGAAATTTTAACCACTTGTTCTGGCTTCTTAACTCAAAACGCAGACAGTACACAGGGATATATGCAAAATCATGTATGAACAATATTGTTAAATGCTTATTATATGCCAAATTCTGTGCCAGTCATTTTGTGCCTTCTATTTAATTCTCATGGCAAATCATTTCACAGATGAGCAAGCTGAAACTTAGGTTAAGTCACTTTCCAAGATGCCATAACTATAAATAATTAGCTAATGATTTGGGATTTGTTCTTACACACATCTGAATCCAATCTATAACAAGAAGAGAAGATAATATAGAAATTAAATGTGCAGATCAGTTTTTTCATCTGATAAACTATTCCATGTCTACTAAAAGGCCCTATACCACCTTCTCAAAAATGTGTTAATTGTCTTTTAGTAGGTATCCTTGTTTTATGGTCTGGAATCACTGAGCTGTTTTATGGTCTGGAACTCACTAAGTTGAGGCACACTAGAGTCAAATTTATCAAGATTCACTGGGCTTTCAGTTCTGTCAGTCAATGGCAGCATGTTATAGATGAACTTGAGGAGTCGGAACCATGAACTAGGAATCTGCTTTTCTTTGCTGGCTGCCAGTAGACTTGTTACCCCAGGCTGCATTTCTTCAGATTCCCTCAGAGACTTTTTCAATTGAAGATGCATTGAACCAGGCTGTGTCAGGAGGTTCTGGAGACCACTCCCAGGCTCAGTGATTTGCTAGGAATACTCAGAGGACTCAGTATGTAGTGGCCCTCATGGATACAATTTTTTAAAATGAAAGGATACAGAGCAAATCAGCAAAGGGAAAAGACACATGAGGCAAAGTTGGGAGAAACCAGGCAAGTGTTAAGAATGCCTTTTAAAAAATTATTTAAATGTTTCTAATATATAGATAATACAGAGAATAATATAACAAATACCCATGAAACCACTAGTCATTTTAAACAAATGTTAATATATTGTCAAACATGACAATAAACAACAACAGTTGTTGTTGAAACAACAGTTTCAGTTGTTTTAAAGCTACAGAGACATATGAAGCCTACTTCCCTTACTAATTGCTAGTTCAATTGCTATTTCCCCAGAGCTGGATCATTATGTAGCTCAACTCCAAGGGCACTGTTGTAAAATACAGTGCAAATGGTTGCATGGACATGAGCAATGCTGTAGTTCTGCTCTTGAATTAGCCACTATCTAAGTTGGTACGGGATTTCCTGACAATGCTTTTACTCTTTTAGACTTTTACTGTATGTGTATGGACCCACAAATTTGTAGTATTATTTTTGAATTTTCAAAGATATGCATAATACTAGTGGCCTCTTTGTAGCTAAATCTAAGGAAACATTTTCAGTGCTCATCGCATTTGATCTCTCCCTAGCATTTGATGCATTGGCCACTTGTCCTTTAAACTTTTTCTTGAGCACATTAGCACCAGTCTTTCCTTGGTTCTCCTCTTCCCTCTTGCCACTCAAAATCTCCTTCCTTGACTCTTTTCAAATATTTTATGTCCTTTTTTTGCTGAACCCAACCGCCTGGGGATTTTATTCATACTCATATATTCCAGTAATACCTTACCTATATGATGAGGACTACTTCATTAGGATCTTCATTTCTGGCTTTGTACCTTCACTAATGTCCTTATGAGATTGACTACTGACTACACAAGCTGTGATCAGGTTTACATCAGGCCTGCTTTTCATACTTTATTTCAAGCCATAGATTAGGTAACCAGTTGAGTAATAGAATAAACCTATAAATCTGAAATTTACTTTTATTTTGGTGCTTTATTTTTCCAATTGACAAGACATTTTGCAGTTCACAAGGTTGTAAATTTATTATTCCTCTCAGATACCCATCTTCTTCCTCTTTTTTTTTTTAAATCTCAGGAAATGGCACTGATAAGCCTTTCAGAACAAACTAGCCACCATTCTTGACTCTTTGCATTGCTATCAATACCTAATTACCAGGTTCCACTGAAACTCCTTTCACGCCTCTGCAATCATTCACGTATTTCCAACCCTATCCCACTGACCTAGTAAAGAACTGTATCAGTTCTCATTTGTATTATTCTTTCTTTGTAACTTGTTTTCCTTATGCTCCTCCAAAAATTCATTCTCCTTCTGCTTCTGGGGGAATCTTTTTTTTAAAGATTATTTATTTATTCATGAGAGAGACAGAGAGAGAGAGGGAGAGAGGGAGAGGCAGAGACACAGGCAGAGACACAGGCAGAGGGAGAAGCAGACTCCATGGAGGGAGCCCGATGTGGGACTTGATCCCCGGTCTCCAGGATCACACCCTGGATGATGGTAGCACTAAATCGCTGAACCACCCGGGCTGCCCCTGGGGTGATCTTATTAGAATATAACCTCGCTCATATCTGACCCATCCTTACAATTCACCACCTTCTTTGACCACTTCTGCTAACCAGTTTGCTTTCCAGCCATATGAAACTAATGACACTTCTGAGGATTTTTCACGTCTTCTCTTAGCTCAAAAGTTTTTTATTTGGTAAGATGTAAATAATTTACAAACAGTTTTGGATGACTGAACACATAAAAATGCTAAACCCATTACCATCTCCTAGAACTTCACCTGAGTTCTATAATGTCTACTTGTCTTATAGAGAAGTTGGCTCATTCATCACTTCTTCCCCAAAAAGCCTTTATTAATATCTAGTTCTTCCTTTTCCCAGGTAATGAAAATACTTCTTCATTTCCACTGACTACATTGTTATTATTATCTGTTTACTTGTTTATCTTTCTTGCATTTTCTGATAAATACTTATTCATATCTGTATTCTCACTGACAACCACATACTTGATAACAGAAGATGCCCAATAAATATTTATTGAGTAGTGGGATAAATGAAATTCTGTTGTAGAGATTTATATTTTTAAAAGTTTATTAAAATAATCCTATTAAGGGCAGCCCTGGTGGCTCAGCGGTTTGGCGCCGCCTGCAGCCCGGGGTGTGATCCTGGACTCCCAGGATCGAGTCCCACGTCGGGCTCCCTGCATGGAGCCTGCTTCTCCCTTTGCCTGTGTCTCTGCCTCTCTCTCTCTGTCTCTCATAAATAAATAAATAAATAAAATCTTTAAAAAAAAATAATCCTACAAACTACCTCCTAATTGAGCTTTTGAGATCCTTTTCCCTCTGTCACCTGGTTCTGACTTCTCTTTCCGAAAGAAAGAACTTTTTTTCTTTTCTCATAATTCATGATGTTCTGTCTTGTATAATTTTTGCGCATGAGTGTCTTTGTCCTACCTTCCCATTCCAGCTTTAAGCTCCTGGGGACACTGATCCCAGGTTCTCATTCTCTTTGTATCCCCAGCACTGAGCCATGTCCTCTAAGGCAGTGGATTGTTACACGCTCATTGGATTTTGAATTTACTTAACTGCTCTATCATGATCAGGCTACAGTATCAGTATCAGGCCAAGATCACATACCAGTCAAATTTTAGATCTACCGAAAATAAAAACTTCTGCTAATTAAAATATTATATTAAAATAAATTTTCAGTATAAAGCAGTGGATCATATTTTCTATGAAACAGAAGTGTGAGGTCAGAATGATGTGATGAGGGGATGCCTGGGTGGCTCAGTGGTTTGGCGCCTGCCTTTGGCCCCAGGCGCAATCCTGGAGTCCCGGGATCGAGTCCCGCGTCAGGCTCCCGGCATGGAGCCTGCTTCTCCCTCCCCCTGAATCTCTGCCTCTCTTTCTCTCTATGCCTATCATAAATAAATAAATAAATAAATCTTAAAAAAAAAAAGAATGATGTGATGATCTATCTTTTGATCTCCTGGCACACTGTCAGAAACAGAATACCCAATACAAGATAATTATTATTTTATGACATTTAAGTGATCAACATGAACTTTCTACTTTTGAATATTGTTTATAATTCTCTGATGGTTATCATTAATGGTATATAGGTAGACATCAGATGTTCCTCATTAAAACCATTGTTCTAAATTTTAAAATTTTCTCAGAAACTGCTATCAAAATTCTATTGTATGCCATCAAGAGGTGATTTGAGTCATAGCTATCACAATCTGATCACTGAGTTTTGTTAGATGTTCACAGAGTTTCTTAGGAGAGAAACTAATCTTCGAAAGAATTTTAAACAAATGTACTTGAAAGAACAGATAATACCAATCAGGCACAATCAAAATTCATCACAGTGGAATACCTAATGTATACTCTTTCCAACATCGTGATCCAGATTATTATTACATTTAGCAGACATTTATTAAATAAATGTAGCAAAGAACTATATATTTTTATAACATTTAATGTTAGAGAATTTAACTTTTCTCTGTTTAAATGGGGATTTTTAGGGGCTAGAGAGAGAAAGGAAAGGGAAGTAAGTACTGGTCAAGGAGCACAAATTTCCAGTTATGAAAGATGAATAAATTCGGGAGATCTAATGTACAGCAATGTGAGTATAATTAACAATGCTGTATTATATACTTGAAAATTGCTAACTAGGTAAATCATAAAATGTTCTCACCACACAAAAAAAGGAAGTTAGCTTAATTGTAGCGATTATTTCATAATGTATACATGTTTCAAAATATCAAATGGCATACTTTATTTTTAAATTTTTTTTGAGAACAAGCAAAGTGATAGAAATTTATCAAGCAGAGACACAGAGATAGCTCTCAAAAGTGAGAGGGATCTCAGACAGGATTGCCCTCAAATGGCATACTTTATATACAATTTTTTGTCAATTATACATTAATAAAGCTAGAAAAAAAATAAGGCTAGGATTTCTCTGGTAAATAGTGCAAAATTATATTCACTCAAGAACCATTACAAAAAAGGTACTATATACTTCCTAATATGAACATGTACACAGGTATCTTTCCTGCACTATTTTTCTAAAGGAGCAACATGGGGATAATTACTTCACAATTAGTTCTTGTTGAGGCATGTTCTTTAGTGAATCTTTTAAATGTACCATTTAATAACCTATGAGGCACCAAGAAGTTAAACAAGCTGAGAAATAGCAGTAGAGATTTCACCTTAGACTGATTTAAAAGCCACTGATGGTAGCCACTATACAATATTGGTATAATGATATATTTTACAAGGCAAAATGTGAAATGCTCATTTTAAAAAAATGCACTCTTATATTTGGTATCTGCAATCTTATCATTTTCTAAAGAAAAATTTCTTATTATTCACTCTGAAAGTTTTCTAATACCAATTAAAATGCAGCCTGACCATGACAAAACATGACCATGGAAGACAATTATTTTGTCTTCCTTATAGTTACAAGTGAATGTCTGCATTAATTCACAAATAGTTGACTTCTTCTGTTGCATATCATTTAAAAATATCAGTGTATTTCATAATAACAGTACATTTATAGCCATACAAATTGCATTAAATCTTCACCCATAGTGAGGCTGTAGTGCAAAATAAATGTAACATTCATCTCATTCTGAGGTAGTGACATGACAAATAGCTGAAATTGAGATCTGGAAAACAGGTCTTTTGCAGACTGCAGTAGCCAGCATAGCCCACGGCAGTTTTCAAATGGACATTAATAAAGGTATTCTGAAATATCTGAGAGGGCAATAAATAACAGACAAGAAACATGCCATCATTTTCCCAAAAAGTTCATTAGAGTTCTAATTAATTTTGTTTTCTTACAAAAGTTATTTAAGATTGATAAGTACAGGGGGAAAAAAACAAACCAGTGTGTATTCATTAAGGAAAGAACTTATTCTTACACCACCCAGAGTCCTGAAGCAGACCAGGTGAAATGCGTACATGCAATGTTAAGTAAATGTTGACCTTATGATGCTATCAGTTGACCCATAAGAATTCTGCCCTCATTCTGAAGCAGACATCAAGGTAGATTCCATAAGTTACCAACTGATAAAAATATAAACATCAATGCATAAATGTTGCATGTCTTTAAGTCATATTTGCATATCCTTATATAGTTTCAGAGTGAGTTCATGCCTCATATTCATGTAATAACAACCTTAGAGTTAGCATAGAATTTAAAACTGAAAGAGACAATGGGGGTGATGGAATAAACACTCACTTCACAGATCAAGAAATCTGGGTCCAACCTCATGTTTCAGAGGACGGTTTCCAGGATGATGAGGAAACTCAAACCCAAGAGAAAGCGTGTGCCCAAGAAATACTTGCCAAAGTAGATTAAATGGAGTAATGTTGTTGCAGAAATTCTCTGCCTTTAGTGCCTGGGTGTTTTGGTCACACCACTTCGAAGAATGAAGAGGTAGGACCAGAGGAAGAGTGGTGGGCAGCAAAGCAAAGTTTATTGAGTATGAAGTTCCCGGAACAGGAGGGAGGCCTGAGGGGGTTGCTCGGAGTTTCTAAATTTAGGCATTTTTATAAGTTCTTTTGTGGAACTGTCTTCAGCAAATCAGGGTGTGCTGAGTCATGCCAATCGGGACTTTGGTCAGGTATCTGTCTACCTATTTGGTTAATGTCCATGCTGATGGTCTTTATTTTGCTGGCATATGAGGGCATATGTTTTAACTGCCCCTTGCCTTTGATCAGGACAAACACCTTGTGGTTAATTGTCTTCTAAATAATCCTATATCCTTCTGCAAAGGCTGCAAAGCAGAATGCAAGTATGCTCCTGTCTAAGCTGCAAAACAGGATGTCAGTGCTGTTTTACCTTAGCTGTCCTGACTCCACATTTTCTTGTTGGGGACCCTGGACCTGACTATCTAACTGTCCAACTCACTCCTAACAATGTAATGTAGGAAAGTAATCTGTTCAAATATAAACCAAAAAATGCTAGAAAATAAATTTTCATGGAATTCAGATACAAAATGGTATTGATGGAGCCTAAATTGACATATTCTTTGCACATGATAAATTAAAGTTTTATATTTTCATCTGTCACAAGATTTTGCCACTTATGATTTGAATTAGATTCCTGCCTATGACCATAGCTCTGAAGAAAATGGTAGTTGCTTTTCAGTTTTGCCCAGTGGTCCTCCACACTTTTATGTTCTATCAGTGTTGGCTTCATTCCAAGACTATGTCCAGGTATAGAGTAGCATTACCTCTGCCTTCCCATATGGATCTGTATTAATACATTCCCTATGAGTATGATAGTTGCATGAAGTAGGCATTCAGCTATATTCTGTAATTTTGAAGTGGGAGAGCTTGGTTCTTGTCTCATGTAGCCGAGAAATGAATCTCACAGAAAAGGAGAGTGAGTAAAGTGATAGAAGTTTATTAAGCAAAGATACAGAGAAAGCTCTCAGAAGTGAGAGGGGTCCTGACAGGGTTGCTACTGAGAGTGTTTCTGGCTGGCCTTTTATAGAAAACCTGACTAGGGAGTTGAGGGCCTTGAGATTTCTTGAGTGAATGACATATGACTGTTTTGAGTCTCGGTGATTACTTGGTAGCTGTCAAAGGAAGATATTCCCTGGCATTTGGGAGCCAGGGGGGCAGATTTACTTCCTTATCTCTATTTTTGTTGCCTTACCTCTGTTGCATCTCAGTGTCCTTGGGATTTTTGGGAACCTGACCTTGGGCCCTCTTGGTGTCCTTGGGACTTATGAGAGCCCAGAGATTTGAGGGAGCCTGACTCTGGGCCTTTCCCTGCCTAGCCCCATTGGTCCCTAACTCAATTTGAGATGCTCAAAGAATACCCATCTTTCCAAAACATCACTGAAAGGTGTTTGAGGATCTCTTCTGAGCTCATTGTTTTTAAAAATGCAAATTCTCCTTAGTCTATTAATATGATAATCTCCTAATACTTTAGCTAGGATTTATTTCATCATATGAGTTTCAATCAGCAATCATTTTTTAGTCATGTTTTATGTTTGAAATACAAAATTATTTACTTTGTTGGGCATAAACATAAAAGTTGTCCTTGCACCTGTAGGCTGTAGACTGCCAGATTGTTAGTTGCTTAAAGGCAGAGTATCTTTTCTACTGCCTAGAATGGTAGAATTAGTAAATAGTATTTAGAAAATAAACACATCACTGAACGATTCCAGTAGATTCCTCAGGTAAAAAATATCTGTAGTCTATAGAGGATATTATGAACAGCATGAGAATATTTTAAAAGTTTAGATAAAAAGAGAAGAGGCAAGTGAGGACTGATAGAAGATTTGCAGAGTATGTTTCACATGCCTTTGTTGTAGTTTTGTAATGTTGGTGAGGTTCAGAGCTGACGGGCAAGAGAGAATTCTTAAGATATCTTTGGTGCAAAAAGGTAATTTCATTAAAGCACAGGGACAGGACCTGTGGGCAGAAGTAAATGCTGCACTGGGGTTGTGAGGAGTAGCTAATTATATAGTTGGGAGTTGGGGAAGGTAAGGAAAAGGGAGGTATCCAAAAGGATTTTTTCTTAAGATTTTATTTATTTATTCCTGAAAGACACACAGAGAGAAATGCAGAGACTAGGCAGAGGGAGAAACAGGCTCCAGGCAGGGAGCCTGATGTGGCACTCAATCCTGAGAAACTGGATCACGCTCTGAGCCAGGGCTGGTGTTCAACTGCTGAGCCACCCAGGCTTCCCCACAAAGGACTTTCATATGCTAAAGAAGATTCTGGATACTGGAGGCCTTGCTATTGTCAAGCTAAATTTGTTTTTCCCTCTAGCAAAGCTTTAACAGTAAGACTGTCACATATATCCCACCCTAGAGTAGGGGTGGCGGGGTATTGCTGGGTGTCAGTTTGCCCTTTGTCCTTAGCTTTCCTTCTGCTCTGTTATACCTTGATTTTTGGGTAAGATTTAGACAGCTTTTGCAAAAGTGTTATGGAATTTTTGTTAGTAGTAAAGACAGTGACCCAGAGATTAAAAATTAAAGAGTTGATCCTATTTAGGAATTGACCAATCCCTGCAGTGAACTGTGAGGCAGGAAGTGGAAAGGAAACAAGGTAACAAAGCTTGCAGCCATAAATGGAGCACCATGAATGCCTTGTAAAGGAATGTGGACCTTATTCCTAAAATAAGCATTAGGGAGCTACTTGATTGTAGTTATAAAATGAGGTCATTGAGTATCTGAGATGAAATGAAAACACAAAATAGTTTGGGGACGAAAGGCAGGTTTTTACCTATAGCACAAATTGATAAAGTTAGCCTAGAGGTCAATGAATTCAAGAAGAATATTGTATAAGTTATTAGAATGCTAAGCCATTACATAAGAAGATATTATGTGTCAAATTTACTTTCTCAACAAAATTTAATGCCCTCTTTTTCTTGGTCCTCTGGCATTTGTATTAGGTGACCATATTTGCATTTGGTGACCATATTCTTTGGTTATGTCAGTAGTGTGGGACTTGATATAGGACCCAAACAGTGAGGACCCTTTGGTTGATGGGCTGAGGGGTCTGTGGAACATTTGCATTTGGTGACCATATTCTTTGGTTATGTCAGTAGTGTGGGACTTGATACAGGACCCAAACAGTGACGACCCTTTGGTTGATGGGCTGAGGGGCCTGTGGAACACTTGGAGCCTGCCCTGGGAGGAGGGAGGGTATACGCCTAGTGGTGGAGAAAATATTCCAAAGAAATATTCCACAGAAAATATTCCACTTATTTTTATATGTGAAAATAAATCACTTAAGGATGTATTCTTCAAACATAAAGCAAAACCACTGCAGAAGAATATGGGATTGTATCATAAATAACCTTATTGTTAAGACTGTTGCCTGTGTCTTCTAAAATCCTAGTTAAATGTTTTGAATATAGCCACATTGTCAAAGAGCAAAAACACTCACTCAGTTTGGTTCTCACTCTTTCAAACTCTAAGTGGTGCCAAGCACTTATGAGGCAGCATTCTTGTAGATTTTTAATGGCAGATCAAGATTTAGAAAGTGCTCCTTTTATAAATCAGATGGTATGCACAAAATGCCCCCCTTTAAAGGCGGTTGCTCAGCAGTACAAGGGATTGGATTCAATGCTTTGGAACTTGCCCCCACTTTTTTTCCCCCCAGATAGATAATTGTTAGAGGGTTATTAGAAGTAGTTAAGTGGAAGGCAATTATGAGAAGACTATGGGCAAATCTGCCTTCATTTTGATTTGAATGTTGAAGCATTCACAGTATTTGTTGTGTGTTCCTGGTAATGGAATTCAACCCTTTATCTTTTGTTAAAATGTTCTTCCAATATATATGATTATATAGATGTATAGGAATAAAGGATGTATTACAGAGTTAATCTCTCTGCAATTGTTTTCCTGTTAGAACAAATGTAAAGTCTCTTTTATTATGTGATTGTAATAAGGATGTGACTTTTGAAGTTCTTAAGATGCCTTTTATTTATTCTTAAGGTGCATGTGTTTTATTTCTGCTGCTTAAATGGAGGAACCAAACACAGGAATGTTGCCAAGGTATCTTTTTTTTTTTATTTTAAAGATGTATTTATTTATTTGAAAGGGAGAGAGAGAGAAAGGGCTAGGGAGCATAGGACAGGGGAGAGGCTGAGGGAATAGGAAGGAGAGACTTGAAAGCCAACTCCTCACTCAGTTGATGTGGGGCTCCATCCCACAACTCTGAGATCTGACCTGAGCTAACACCAAGAGTTGGATGCTTAACCGAGCTACCTACATGCCCCTCAAGGTATTTTGAATAGGTGAAAACTTATGGAATAAATAATGGCAAATAATGTATGTCACTATATTTTTATATTCTATCTGAATGTTTTCAATTAAATTAAAAATTTTTTTAAAAATTGCATACCTGCAATACATATTGTCCAGATATTTGAGCCATTTCAATAAAATCAATCTATCTAGGTTTTTTTTTTTTTTTAGAGAACGTTGCATAGAATATAACCTCCATAATCTTAAGAAATAAGTAATTTGGAAGTGATCTTTAATTGTATGCGTAAGATATTTAGTTTGGCTACAAAATCTCTGACTGGGACAAATTGTCAATTGTTGCTAATCATTCTTATTCTTAACAATATTTTAAAAAATGTTTTTGCAAAAGAAAAACATTCTCAGTTGTTTTAAAAGTAAATATAAGAGAGTTATTGCTGTTATGAAGCTTATTTGCATGTTTGAGAATGTTGAATATATATTAGTAATTAATATTTATCTCACTTCAATGATACAGGCTTGGAATAGTAAAAGGATGTCTGCTTTATGAATGCAGAAACAGAAAACAGCTTAGCTCCCAAGAAGGCCTATTGCTTTAATAATTACATGATATTGAAATGCATCAGGACCAGGATGTTAGTGTCTAATTATTCTAAGAAATTGGTGTCCAGCCATAAAAGACTTCATTGATACATTTATGTTGAAGGACTGCTGTGAGTGCTGTGGCAACTGTAAAACACTAAATGGAGTGGATATTTATTTCAAAAAGCTAAACTGAAGGAAAAAAGAATGTAAATAGTATAGAGATTCAAAGTGGGAGTTGTCACCATAAGTTACTGTGGGCAAGATGGGCTTAATTTAGACCATTTAAAGTGGTTGAAATTTGGATTGGAGGAGAAAAAAGGAACATTCAAGAGGGTGAATGACAGACCGTGAGTGCCAGGCATGTTCATGGGACAGAGTGTACGCACAGGGACGCTAGAAAAGGAGGATCAGTCTGTAAAGCTCAGACCATTCTTCTGCTGAAAAATCCAACTGCTCATAAACAAAATTTATTTTTTTCTGCCTTGAATTTTTTCTCATTTTTTATCCTTTTCTTATTATGCTATCCTCACTAAGATTATTGTTTTACTTTCAAGATGCAGTTCAGATGCCACTAAAAATCTGTATCTATTTAGCTATATAATTCCATCCAATGTATTAAAATTCGTGCTGTATTAAGAAAAAAATAGAATTTACTAAAAGTATATCTTTAGACCATCTGAGGTTTTTTTTATATCTATTATCAATTTTTCAATTTTTAGGTATTCTAGATAATTTGGAATCAAGATTGAAGTGATTGCTTTTTCTCATTGGTTCATTAGCATAAATAACATCTGATAAAGAACCCCAAAAGAAATATTATATTCCTTTAAATCATATTCTTTGGAAGATCCAAAAAGTACCAAAATCTATGCCATGTACTTTAATATTATATCTTTGGTCTTTAATTTTCAGTACAACATAGTGATATAATTTTTTTTAAGATTTTATTTATTTATTCATGAGAGACACAGAGAGAGAGACAGAGACATAGACAGAGGGAGAAGGAGGCTCCCTGCAGGGGGTCTGATGCCAGATTCCTTCCCAGGACCCCAGGATCATGACCTGAGCCCAAGGCAGATGCTCAACCACTGAGCCACTCAGGTGTCCCCGGTGATGTAAATATGATAAAGGGTTAATATCCAAAATATATAAAGATCTTATGCAACTCAACACCAAAAAACTCCAAATAATCCAATTTTTACAATGGGCAGAAGATATAAATGAACATTTCTCCAAAGAAGACATCCAGATCGCCAGCAGAAATATTAAAAGATGTTCAATGTCACTAAGCATCAGGGAAATGCAAATCAAAACCACAATGAGGTATCACGTCATACCTGCCAGAATGGCTAAAATCAACAACACAAGAAACAACATGTGTTGGCAAAGATGTGGAGAAAAAGGAACTGTTGTGTACTATTGGTGGGAATGCAAGCTTGTGCAGCCACTGTGGAAAACAGTATGGAGGTTCCTCAACAAATTAAAAATGGAATTATCATATGATCCAATAATTCAACTACTAGGTATTTACCCAAAGAATACAAAAACACTATGTTAAAGTTATGATTAAGCTTTAAATAGTGTTAATTGAATACAAAGAAAAATATTGATATTAAAATTTATGGGAAATACCTTCAGGGATTATACAAAGGAAATTTATTCCCAGAAATGCTTATATGAGAAAAAGAGAAAGATTGAAAATAAATGAGCTCAATACACAATTTAGGAATGTAGAAAAGAAGAGAGAATAAATCTAAAATAAAAGAAACTAATGAAATTGAGAAAAAAAATATGAGATGAGAAACCAAAGTAAAAATTGGTTCTTAGAAAACACCAATAAACTAAACAGTCCTCTGAGGTTATTAGTATGGATAAAAAGAAGGAAGACACAAATAAACAATATTTTGAATAAAATAAGGGATATAACATAAGATACATAATAAATTAAAATTATAAAATACCATAAAAAACTTGATGCCAGTAAATTTTAACCCAAAGCTTACTTAGCCAACTTGACTCAAGAAGAAATACAAGACTTGAGTATTCACAGATTTAATCAAACAATAAAATCAGCAGTCTAAAATGGATTCATTTAAAATCATACTAGATTTGCCAGATGGTTTTCCAAGCGTCAAAGAATTATTATCTTATACAAATTCATCCAGAGATTTAAAAAGTAAATATTTTTCAATTCATTTAATAAAACTTCTGTAACAATATCAAAACCAAAGATAAAAAAATATTTGAGGGAAGCCCCTGTGGCTCAGCGGTTTAGCAGCATTCAGCCTAGGGCGTGGTCCTGGAGACCAGGAATTGAGTCCTGCGTCTGGCTCCCTGCATGGAGCCTGCTTCTCCCTCTGCCTGTGTCTGTGCCTCTCTCTCTCTCTCTCTCTCATGAATAAATAAATAAAATCTTAAAAAAAATTTGAAAAAGTATGCCAATACCACTCATTTGATAAGTGCAAACAAATTTAGTATTATAAAATCAAATTCAGGAAGATACAAAAAATACACTATAATCCTCTTGACTTAATTAAGTAATGAAAGGATTTTCTTTAAAACACCTATAACTGGTTGGCTTTATTTAAAGAACTAGCAAAAGTTAGAATCCCTATAGAGTTATCAGCTGTTTCTAGTTTATCTTCATCAAGCATCTCCCCTTTTTTCTTCTTTTTGAAATTATTCTATTTTTTAAAATTTTATTTATTTATTGGGAAAAAGAGAGAGAGCACAAGTGGGGTAAGGAGCAAAGGGAGAATCAGACTCCCCACTGAGCAGGGAGCCGGATGTGGGGCTGGGGCTCAATCCTGGGACTACAGAATCATGACCTGAGACAAAGACAAATGCTTAAACGACTAAGCCACCCAGATCCCAACATCAGTGTTTCTAATAGTCAAGAGATATAATCAACCTAAATATTCATCAAAAGTAAAAAAGAGGGGATCCCTGGGTGGCGCAGCAGTTTGGCGCTTGCCTTTGGCCCAGGGCGCGATCCTGGAGACCCGGGATCGAATCCCACATTGGGCTCCCGGTGCATGGAGCCTGCTTCTCCCTCTGCCTGTGTCTCTGCCTCTCTCTCTCTCTCTGTGACTATCATAAGTAAATAAAAATTAAAAAAAAAAACAAAAGTAAAAAAGATAAATAATGGTATAGTCATACGAGTGCAGCAGAATAGGAATAAGCAAACTATTGTATATGCAATAATATGGATAAATCTCAAAGACATAATGTTGATCAAAAGAACACAAAAGAGTAACTTCTATATAATTCAAATTATATACAATCCTAAACAGGCAAAAATAATCTACAGTTTGGAGTCAGAATCATAGTTCTATTTAAAAAAGAAGTGTGGTAGTAATTGGAAGAGGACACGGCAGAGGGGCTTTGTGGGTACTGGGGATATGCAATTTCCTTACCTCAGCCATGATTAAATGAGTGTTTCCACTGTGAAAATTCACTGAAGTATGCACATCTTACGTGCTTTGCAGATGAATTTTATAGTTGAAAAATAAGTATACTTTTAAAAGTAAAAGAAAAAATCAACTCACAGAATAATAATTAAAACTTTCCTATCAAAAGAACTACACATACACATCCACCTACACATATGCACACTAAAGAAGCAAAGCAAATAAAACACCTAGTAAAAGGGTTTAAGAGTAAAAAAAAGGAGAAAATAATAATTTGGCAGAAACTGAATTAAATATACGTGTCACTTCAATAAAAGGAATATTGGTTTTACTCACTGACTATAATAAAAATAATATATTAAATTGGATTCCAAAGAAACAACAAAACTAGGTCAAATAGATTCACCTATAATAAATTTTTCAGAAAACTTGAAAATAACAAAAGGTGCAAGAGTATACCAGATAAATGTGAGCAAAAAGAAACAATGTAACATAATTTTAATATCAAAGAAGAATTACTTCCATCTGAAACATTAATTCCCCTGTCATGTAACAATATATTTATAGGTGATTTAGGTGTGAACATATTTAGGGGGCCATTATTCTGTCTATCACAGTCTGCCCTCTGGTGCATAAAAATTCATATCAATCTCACATTCAAAATGCATTCATTCCATCGCAACATCTCCAGAAATCTCAATCCATCACAGCATCTACTTACATCCAAAATGTTATCTACATCTCATCAGTTCAAAATTCCCTAGTTCCATCATTGAAAACATATGAATCCAGTATGAGTAAGACCTGATCCATTCTGGAGCAAAATTCCTCTTAACCTGGCATTTGTGAAATTAGAAAACAAGTTATCTGCTCCCAAAATACAACGGTGGGACAGGCATGGGGTACCAGTTATCAATATTCCCATTCAAACAAGAAAGGAAATGGAAGGAAAATAAAGACACCAATCCCAAGCTATTTCAAAATATAGCTAGGCAAGCAACATAGATTTCAAGGCCTGGAAATAATCCTCTGCAGTCCAAGGCTCCGCCTTCTGGTGTTGAGGCTTTCTGCCCTCAGAGGTATGCTTCCTTCTATATGAGGTATAGCACACTTTGTAGCTGATTAGTTGATCAGCCTATTTCCTACATTTATAATTTCATAAGTCTGACAGTTTTATTTTATATACTTTGTCCTTTTTAGTCAAAGTTATCAGTGTTTTATGTTAGCAGAACACACTAAAAAAACCTTGTGGGTCTCTCGTACATGTCAAGGAAATCTGTCCCATTAGACATGAGGCTCTTTCACAGACCTTTCCTAGATAATCCTGTCTCTATTTTGCCTTCAGAGACAGCTGAGGGGATCAGGAGTAGAACATCTAATCTCTTCAAAGAGTCCACTGTACAGCTGAATAATCTGACCTTTTGATGCCTCCCATGCATTAGCCAACAGTCATCCAGCCAGACTCCTTCCTGGCTTTTCCTCCAAAGCACATTTTTCTAACAGCAAGTCTTCCAATTTTGACATATTTACAATCCAGAAGTCTGAGAATGTCTCAAATCATTCATTTTTGCCTAATAGTTCTTCCATAAATGTATCTACTTCTTGTTATGTTTTACTATAAACAACTAAAGAAAGTAGAAGGCACTTTTTAACACTTTGAAAATCTCAGCTAAAACCCAAATTCATAATCCTTGCTTTCCATATAATTACAGGACACAATTCAACTAAGTTCCTTGCCACTATATAACAAGAATCCTCTCTCCTCCACTTTCTAATAGCATGTTCTTCATTTCCATCTGACTCTTCAACAGCATTGCCTTCAATATTCTTATTTCTGTCAACTGACTGTTCATGATGACCTGGGTATTCTCTAAGACTGACAATTTGTGCTTTCTCTACCAAGCTCACCCTCAAATTCTTCTGAGTTCTCACTAGTTGAGTCATTAACACCCATATTTCTAACAGTCTATTCAAGGCAATCTAGGCTTTTTCTATCATGCTCCTGAAATTCTTCCAGCCTCTGCCCATTCCCCAACTCCAAGTTCATTCCATATTTTTATGAATTTGTTACATCAGCACCCCATTTCCAAGTACGAATGTCTGTATTAGGTTTATATTGCTGCTATAAAAAACTACCACAAAAGCTATCAAATTTGGTGACTTTAGATAACAGAAAATTATTATTTTCTACTTCTGGAGATCTGAATTCCAAAATGAGTCTCACTAGGCTAAAGCAAAGGTATCAACATGGCTATATTTCTTATGGAAGCAGTAGAACAGAATCTATTCATCTCCCTTTCCAGATTCCACAAGCTGTCTGCATTCCCTAGCTTATGGCCTTCTTTCATTTTCAAAGTCAGAAATTGCATCCCTCTGACATCTTTTTCCATTATCATGCCTGTTTCTCTAACTCCCCTGCTTCCTTTTTCCTTGACAAGAATCCCTAATTACCCCATCTAGGTAATCCAGCATAATTTCTCCATCTCAAAATCAGATTTAAGCACATCTGCAAAGTCTCTTTGTACATGTAAGGTAATCTACTCACAGGTTCCAGGGATTAGAACATGGACATCTTATTTGTTTGTATTATTCTGCCTACCACAGAAAGAAAATTAGAGATTACTCTTGAGATGGGTCTTGGATCAAGAATATGATTTGTCTAGTTAGATGAATTGGGGGCCATGCAAGTCAGAGGAGGGGATAGCAGGGATAAGTAAGCTATGTAGGGGGAAATCATAAATCATACATAGAGGCGGAGGCTCTCAGAGAGGTTGTGAAGTTGAGAGATCAAATTATAGTGTAAACATAGGCTGGATCACCATTATCAAGGGGTAGCACATTTAGGCTACGAAGCTTACAGTTTATGCTGGGTACTGTGGGAAACAGTATTTTGAAGATAAAAAGCAACATAATAAAACCTACTTTAGGGAAAGCTCTGGTAGCAGTATAGAGGATGGATAGGGGAGTCAGGATATTGAAGCCTACAAAAATAGTCATAAATAGTTTGATTTCAGTTGAGCTAGTTTAAGTATGATTATATATATATGCATATATATATATAAGTATATATATACATATATATACTTTAAGATGTTTCCTAAAAGTGGCACAATAATTTCATATCAAAATGGTTAAGTGAAATAATTAAAAGTATAATAAAGTCAGGGGTTTGCATTAAACTGGTTTCATATAGCCCTCAGCCAAAATTCTAGGAAGAGTCTTTAAACACTTATTATTATAGAAAAATACCCATTTCCATTAAAAAGAAACTTTTTCTTTGCCAACAGCAAATTTTATATTAAAATTGAAGTAATAATCTAGATTATTTGAATAAAAATGTCCCTCAAATCCTCTGAAGCTGTATTTATTTTCTTCTGAGCCAAATTATTGGATTGTCTGTCCATACTAATCAAACATACCATTGTTTATCTCACCATCTCATGTAATGTTTCTACACCACTAAAACATTTGATTTTCATTATATTTTCCCCTAGAGGGGTAATATGCTTACCACTTAACACTATTTTCATTTGAGTTCTTTAGTATTTCTCAAAAATCTATAAGGCTGTCAGTTTTTAGACTTGTTTACAGGAGCAGCACATTCTTCCAGTACTTTCTATCATTATAGTTTTTTTGTAACCAACAGATGCCACCAACATCCCTTGAATTAGGTTTTTAAAAGCCAATGTTTAAGTCCCTTCCAGCAAAACTTGTTAACAACTGAGCCTTCCAATCTTTCTGTTCCTTCCTATCTAAACATTAAGTCCTTTTCATTATCATATTGAAAACTTAACCGAAAGCATATTGCTCTGCTGACACATGGGCAAAATCTAAAGATTTGTTCTTACAAAGATTCTAGTGCTTCATTTAAGAATTTGAACTGGGAGCTGCCTAGGTGGCTCAGGCAGTTAAGCATCTGCCTTCAGCTCAGGTCATGATCCTGTGGTTCTGGGATCCATCCTGGGGTCCTGGGATTGAGTCTAGAGTAGGGCTCCCTGCGCAGCAGAGAGTCTGCTTTTCCCTTTGTCCCTCCCCCAACTCATGCTCCTGTTTTCTCTATCACAAATAAATGGATAAAATCTTTAAAAAATTTTAAGAACTTGAACCTGCTGTATTAATAAAAGAAGAGTACTTTGGTTTATAGATAAAAATCTTAATTTATCAATAAATTAAGTTTCTAAAAAATAAACAGAAATGCTATGTTGAAATAATATGCTTTTCAAATGTAAAAATCTTCTAAAGAAAAGTATCACTTGATAAATTAAATAGTGCACTTTTTGTATATTGAATTTTCTTACACTATGAAATTTTTGAAAGTTTGTAGGAAATTTTAAATGCTTAGTCATCGCACATTTATGTGACAATAATGACTTTTTAAAATTATTAGGATTTATAGAATTATTATAATTTTAAAAATTTGAATTCAATAACTTTAAGAGACTTATTGATGACTTCAATGTTGATTCAGTTGTGACAGTAAAGATAGATGAAGATAAATACAATTATCTGTAGAACAAAGAATCCTAAAATTTGTACTGAACTACAAAAGAGCTCAAATGGCCAAAGCAATCTTAAAAAAAAAAAAAAAAAAGTAAAGCTGGAGCCATCACAATTCCAACCTTCAAGTTGTAATACCAAGCTGTGGTAATCTAAACAGTATAGTTCTGGCACAAAAATAGACACATATATCAATAAATCAAAACAGAAAATCCAGAAATTAACCCACAATTTTATGGTCTATTGATATTTGTCAAAGCAGGAAAGAATATCCAATGGGGAAAAGAACAGTCTCTTCAAGAAATCGTGCTAGGAAACCAGACAGCAACACACAGAAGAATGAACCTGGACCACTTTCTTACACCATACACAAAAATAAATTTAAAATGGATGGAATACCTAAATGTGAGCTCTGAAACCATAAAAATTCTAGCAGAGAACATAGGCAGAAACTTTTTTGACATTGGCCATAGCAACTACTTTCTCTCTCTCTCTCTCTCTATTCTCTCTCTATGTGTGTGTGTGTGTATATATATATATATATATATATATATATATATATATATATATATCCTGAGGCAATGAAACCAAAGCAAAATAGACAATTGGGACTATGTCAAAATAAAAAGCTTCTGCACAGCAAAGGAAACAATCAACAAAACTAAAAGGCAACCTACTGAGTAAGAGATTTGCAAATGACATATCCAATAAAGGGTTAGTATCCAAAATGTATAAAAAAAAACTTACACAGCTCAACACCCAAAACACACCAAATAATCTGATTAATAAATGGGCAGAAGACATAAACAGACATTTCTCCAAAGAAGACATCCAGATGACCAGCAGAAACATAAAAAGATGTTTAATGTCACTAAGCATCAGGGAAATACAAATCAAAATCACAATGAGGTATCATCTCATACCTGCCAGAATGGCTAAAATCAACAACACAAGAAACAACATGTGTTGGCAATGATGTAGAGAAACCTTGTGTACCATTGATGGGAATGTAAGGTTGTATAGCCGCTGTGGAAAACAGTATGGAGTTTCCTCAAAAAAGTTAAAAATAGAGCTACCCTCTAATCCAGCAACTCACTACCAGGTACTTGCCCAGAGAATATAAGTACACTAATTCAAAGAGATACACACACTGCTATGTTTATAGTTGCATTATTTACAATATTAAAGATATTGTAAGACATGGAAGAAGCCTAAGTGTCCACTGATTGATGAATGGATAAAGATGTGACATATATTTATATACACACACAATGGAATATTATTAATGATAAAAATAGAATAAAATCAGGGGCATCTGGCTGGCTCAGTTGGTAGAGTGTGCAAGTCTTGATCTTGGGGTGTAGAGATTACTTTAAAAAAATGAAATCTTGCCATTTGCAAGGACATAGATGGAGCCAGAGAGTATAATGCCAAGTGAAATAAGTTAGGGAATGACAAATACATGATTTCACTCATATGTAGAATTTAAGAAAGAAAACAAACAAGCAAAGAGGAAAAAATAAGAGAGAAAGAAATGAAGAAACAGACTCTTAATTACAGAGAGCAAACTCATAGTTACTAGAAGGGAGGGGCATGGGGGATGGATTAAATAGGTGATGGGGATTAAAGAGGGAACTTGTAATGAACCCTGGGCAACATATGGAATTGTTGAATCAGTATATTGTACACCTGAAACTAATATAATGCTATATGTTAACTAGCTGGAATTAAAATAAAAACTTAACAAAAAGATAAATATAAGTATCTGTAACTGTATCAGAGGATATAACTTAAAATATCTTAATGTTACAATAGGTCTAACATTTGGATGACAGATAAATCTCAATTCAATATAAAAAATAACCTTTTAGGAGCACCTGGGTGGCTCAGTCAGTTGAGCATCTGCTTCTTGATTTTGGCTCAGGTCGTGATCTAGGGGTCCTGGGATCAAGCCCTGCTTGTCTCCATCTTTCTCTGTCTGTCCCCCTGCTCATGCTCTCTTGCTCTCTCTCTCAATAAAGTAAATAAATAAATCTTTAAAAAATAACTTTCTATATGCTATAACTCCCTAAATATAGATTTCATTAAACACATATTTTAAAATTATGAAATACACATACCATATTTTCCAGGTATTAAGCTATGAGACATTGAATAAAATAGACACAGGCCCTTCCCTCAAATTCTAATAGAGGAGCAGCCTGGAATAAATAAACACCAGCAACATAATAAACATAGCTAACTATGTGCCTATTAAGTCTATCTGTTAGGCACAATTTTGAGTGCTTTACATGTTTTATTTAATTTACATGTCATTTAATTCTTAAAGTGGGAATGGGAATAACATATAATGCAATCAAAGAAGGTCCTCATTGATAAGTACTGTGCAGAGAGATGAGACTATCAGGGAATGTAGGGCCAAAGTTTATAGTTATATCTAAGCATAATATGAATGTATTGAAGGGTGAAACATTTTACAAGAGGGAGTAAAAGATTTGATTTACACTGAAGGAAAAAAAACACTCAGCTTTGCTAGGAGTACAGATTTAAAAGGTGTAGGTACAGAACTAGAAAAAATCAGTCAGAAAGTATTAAATCAATATGGAAAACAGATTATAGTGTGTGGGACCCAATTTGTGACACATACTGAAGTAAACACATAGGGAAGTGAAGACATCCATAAGATATTTGCAGTTACAATCAGAATAACTTAGTGATGGGCTAGATGTTAAGGATGAAGAGGGTGGGGCAAGAATGACTATTTCTGACTTGAGCAAGTTGGTTTGGGACATGTTAAGTTTGAGACGGTCAACTAAATGCATCAGGTGTGAGGTTGCATTTACCCCAGAAAAGGTACATCCTTCCACCAGAGGAAATTAAAAAACCAAATAGACATTTGTCTGGATGACAAACTCTATGGTTGTATGGGAAGAGAAGAGAGGAACTTGAAGGGAACATTGTAAACTATTAAATTTGTTATAATTGGATGAGGTGGCTTGGGACCAAGACTTGTTCATTTTATATCTGATTTGCTCCATGAACTTATCCATCATTAAGTAAAAAGCAGATTGGCTAAAGCTAAAATTTCCAATTTCCACATAACCCTAAAATTTACAACAGTTAATTTTAAAAGCCTCTCTTTGCATTAATATTGTAATGAAGCAACATTTATTACTTTAGCATCCTGGACAAAGAATGCTCAATCAGGTGCAGATTCTCTCTTTAATAGATACATTTGTAGACAAAAACAGCGATACTTCTTATTTTTAAAACAACATTTCTGATCAGCTACAAAAAGGAAGTTACATATATGACTACCAGGTTTATCATGGCAGCCCCAACCTGCCCTTCAGGCCCTGCACCCTCTAGGGTGCCCATCTCCCATGTGCTAGTCTTTGATACTCTGCTGCCTTCCCTATTCGGATGGACAGAAGCTTAAGATGACAGTTGGCAGACTCAATACAAAGGGATACAGTCAGAACACTTGCACTTAGCAATCCTTAAATTGCCCAAACTGCAGTATTTAAAATCAATTTTGAGCTATTTGGAATTTGTGAAGGAAACAGTACTGAGAAGCCAGATGTTTCTGTATTATATGTGAGTAATATATGAGTCATAGGCCAGAAATACTCCAATGCTGCTTTGAGTTAAGTGGATAGACCTTGGAACCATGTTGTTGGGGTAGAATTTTATTTATGCCACTGTCCAGCTCTGTGACCCTGGACAAATTACTTACAGACTCAGAACCTTAGTTTTCTCATCTATTAAATGGAAATAATATCTCTATCTCATCTTTGCAGAGTCCTAATTGAATGACGAGCTCATGAAACTGCCTGTCATAGCATATGCATTATTATCATTTTCTCCCAGTCTTTTTCTAAAGATACATATTTAACACAAGAGAGAAAAACTACACAAAACTACCTGCCAACACAAAGTTCTTCTAAAACATGCTAAAGTGGCTTAAATTAAAAGACAGATATGACTAGTGAGGGCAAAACTTGCTTCTTTTCTTGCATAAGTATGCTATAAAACTTCCCTTCTTGTGCCTTGCTAATTCACAGGCCCATCTGATGTTTTCCTAAATAACTTCCATGTATTCAACAGCATAAAACCAAAAGTTACATAGGTTACATGTACATTTAAATTTCTGTACTCAGGATTTCAACAGCACTGTGAGGCTTGTATCTGGATGAGTTTCACATTCTAATAGACACATGGGTTATTCATGCACTATCACAAACCACCCCAGTGGCTTAAAACTGCAATCATTTATCCTCATTCACATATCTACAGGTGAGATGGTTGTGGCTGCTTTGGTTGAGCTTTACTGGGATGCTCTGCTCCAAGCTGATGGCCATCAGGCTCATGTCTACTACTTATATATTCATCCTGGACATGGTCTGGGAGGAGGGGAGTTATTTGGTGAAGTATGGCTTATGGTGATGGCAGAAGTGCAAGAGGACAAACCCAACTGTGCAAGAAATTTCAAAAATCTCTTCTTCTGTTAGATTTGCTAATGTTTCATCAGCCTAAGCAAATAATGTGGCTTATCCTCAACTGTCAAGAGACATGGAGTTCAACTCCTTTTTCTGGAACAAGGAGGGAGGGAGGCAAATATGTCTCTCAGTTACCTAATCTATCACACTAGATTTTGGTGCTTCTAATACTATAATCATTATTCCATATATTGTGCGTGCTTAATGATTAAATGATTTAAATGATTCATTTTGAAGTCCAGAATTATGTTGCCTCCAGCTTTGGTTTCTTTTTCAACATTACTTTGGCTATTTAAGGTCTTTTCTGCTTCCATACAAATTTTAGAATTATTTCTTCTAGCTCTGTGAAAAATGCTAGTACTATTTTAATAGGGATTGCAATAAATGTGTAGATTGCTCTGGGTAGCATAGACCTTTTAACAATATTCTTCCAATACATGAATGTGGAATATTTTTCCATCTCCTTCTGTCTTCTTCAATGGCTTTCATAAGTGTTCAATAGTTTTTCAAAGTACAGATCTTTTACCTCTTCAGTTAGGTTTATTCCTAGGTATCTTAGGGGCTTTGGTACTATTGTAAATGGGATCAATTCCTTGATTTCTCTTTCTGCTACTTCATTATTGGTGTATAGAAATGCAACAGATGGGGCAGCCCGGGTGGCTCAGCAGTTTAGCTCCGCCTTCAGCCCAGGGCGTGATCCTGGAGACCTGGGATCGAGTCCCACGTCAGGCTCCCTGCATGGAGCCTGCTTCTCCCTCTGCCTGTGTCTCTACCTCTCTCTCTCTCTCTCTCTCTCTCTCTGTGTGTGTGTGTGTGTCCCTCATGAATAAATAAATAAAATCTTTAAAAAAATGCAACAGATTTCTGTGCATTGATTTTATATCCTGTGACTTTCCTGAACTCCTATATCAGTTCTAGCAAATAATTAGTGGAGTCTTTTGGGTTTTCTACATAGAGTATCATGTTGTCTGTGAAAAGGAAAGTTTGATTACTTACTTGCCAACTTGAACGCCTTTTATTTCTTTTTGTTGTCTGATTGCTGAGGCTAGGACTTCCAGTACTATGCTGAACAGCAGTGGTGAGAGTAGACATCTCTGTCATGTTTCTGACCTTAGGGGAAAAGCTCTCAGTTTTTCCCATTGAAGATAATATTAGCTATGGGTCTTTTGTATATGCCTTTACGATGTTGAGGTATGTTCCTTCTATCCTTACCTTCGTGAGGGTTTTTATTTAAAAAACGGATGCTGTATTTTGTCAAATGCTTTTTCTGCATTGATTGGGAGGATCATCTGGTTTTATCCCTCCTTTTATTAATGTGGTATATCACATTGATTGATTTGCAGATATTGAACCATGCCTACATCCCAGGAATAAATTCTACTTGATTGTGGATAATGTTTTTAATGCACTGTTGGATTCGATTAGCTGGTGTGTTGTTGAGAATTTCTGCATCCATGTTCATCAGGGATATTGGTCTATAATTCTTCTTTTTACTGGGGTCTTTGAAATCAAAGTAATGCTGGCCTCATAGAATGTGTTTGGAAGTTTTCCTTCCATTTCTGTTTTTTGGACAGCTTCAGAAGAATAGATATTAATTCTGCTTTAAATGTTTGGTAGAATTCCCTGGGAAGTGATCCAGGCCCAGCCTCTTGTTTGTTGGTAGATTTTTGATTATGGATTCAATTTCTTTCCTGGTTATGGGTCTGTTCAAATTTTCTATAACCATCAAGACAGTATGATACTGGCACAAAAAGAAATATATAGATCAATGGAATAGAATAGAAAACCTAGAAATGGATCCACAACTACCTGGTCAACTAACCTTCAACAAAGCAGGAAGAAATATCCAATGGAAAAAAAGACAATCTCTTTAACAAATGGTATTGGCAAAACTGAACAACGACGTGCAGAAGAATGAAACGGGACCACTTTATCACACCATACACAAAAATAAATTCAAAATAGATGAAAGACCTAAATGTGAGACAGGAAACCATCAAAATCCTAGAGGTGATCACAGGCAGTAACCTCTTTGACCTCTACCATAGTAACTTCTTACTAGGCATGTCTCTGGGGCAAGGGAAACATGAAAAAATGAACCATTGGGACCTCATCAAGATAAAAAGTGCTGCTGCATAGCAAAGAAAACAATCAAGAAATCTCTCAATCTAATGAGAGAGCATATTTGCAAATGACATAGCAGATAAAGCGTTAATATCCAAAATCTATAAAGAACTTATCAAACTCAACCCTCAAAAAATAAATAATCCAGTTAAGATATGGGCAGAAGACATGAACAGAAATATCTCCAAAAACATACAAATGGTCAATAGACACATGAAAAAATGCTCATCATCATTCATCATCAGGGAAATACAAATCAAAACCACAATGAGACACCACCTCATACCTATCAGAATGGCTAAAATTAACAACTTAGGAAAAAATAGATGTTGAGGAGGATACAGTAAGTAAGATACAACCCTCTTACTTACATTGTTGGTGAGAATGTAAACTGGAAAACAGTATGGTGGTTCCTCAAAAGTTAAAAATAGAACTACCCTATGACCCAGCAATTGCACTACTAGGTATTTATCCAAAGGATACAAAAACATTGATTCAAAGGGGCACATGTACCCCAATGTTTATAGCAGCACTATCAATAATATCCAAATTATGGATAATTACAGACTGATGAATGGATAAAGAATATGTGATGTATAGACACACACACACACACACACACACAATGGAATATTACTCAGCCATCAAAAGAATGGAATTTTGCCATTTGCAATGATGCAGATGGAACTAGATAGAGTATATTATGCTGAGTGAAATAAGCCAGCCAGCGAGAGACAAATACCATATGATTTTATTCATATGTGGAATTTAAGAAATAAAACAGATGAACATAGAGGAAAGAAAAGAAAAATAAACTGAGGGTTGTTTGAGGGGAGGTGGGTGCGGAGATGGGCTAAGTGGGTAATGGACATTAAGAAGGACATGTGGTGGGCAGCCCGGGTGGCTCAGCGGTTTAGCACCGCCTTCAGCCCAGGCATGATCCTGGACACCCAGGATCTAGTCCCACGTCGGGCTCCCTGCATGGAGCCTGCTTCTCCCTCTGCCTGTGTCTCTGCCTCTCTCTCTCTCTCTCTCTTTGTGTCTTTCATGAATAAATAAATAAAATCTTAAAAAAAAAGAACATGTGGTGTGGTGAGCATGGAGAATTATATGTAAGTGATGAATCACTAAATTCAACTCCTGAAACTATTACACTATATGTTAACTAACTTGAATTTACATAAAATCTCACGGGGGAAAAAAAACAAAGGTTTTAGCAAAAAGTTAAAAAAAAGAATTAAAAACATTCATTTTGAGACTTTAGATTTTATTTAGCTCAAGCTTACTACCAGCAATCAGAAAAGCAAGTAATAAACAGTATTTTTCTTAACAAGGTAGAATGCTTGTTGTTACATATCATGTCCTCTGGCCTAGAACAATACTTGACTCAATAAATATTTTCTGAATTAATGAACCTGAAATATTGAAGGTAATTTTTTTTGTATTAATGGCCTAGCATTTTTTGGATGGTAACAATAGGTAAAAGGAGAGATATTTACTCTCCAATTACTTCATTCATTCAGCCTTCCTTTCATTCAATAAATATTTTTCAGTGGCTTCTACAAGCCAACCATTTCCTAGGTAATAGGGACCTAGAAGTGATCAAAACAGGTTCCAACCATCTGGGGAGATGTAGACAATAAACAGTGACACAATAAGTTAATTGTAAATAATAGAAAGTAGCTGAAAGTAAAGTATTAGAGAAATTAAACAACGGAAGTGTGACTATTTTGGATAAGGTAAACAGGGAAGACCTTAAACAAGGAGATACTTGAACTGAAACTTGGAGCCAACAAGTAAAGATAAAAGAACATTCTAGAGCAAAGACTCTGAGACAAGAAAAATCTTGACCTAGGTGGGGTCCAGAAAGAGGCCAATGCTGGAAGTATTCTCAACTCCAATCTTGAAATGAAAAACCCATTTATATTTCTTACTTTGATTTATTGTCTTTGCTTCCCTAATACCTTGTGAACTGATCATATGGATTTATAGTTATTGGCTGTCCTATTAATTTCCTCCACTGGATCTTGAGCTCCTTTAGAGCAGATTTCAGTAGCTTAGCAGTTTCTTTATTCACAGCACCTTGTAAAGAGCTCCATTCAACACAAGTTTGTCAAATGCACACAGGCACAAGTCCCATATTCCTATAGTTTAGAATTCAGCATGGTGTAGGCCCAAGATGGGACCAACTCACTTATAATCCAAATGAAGCAGGTGGAATAGGCAGTGAGACAGTCACAAAAAAGGCCACATTTTGAAAAGAGGAGAGATATATTTCTTTTGTCACAAGAAATGACTTCAACCTTTATTCTCTTTTTTCAGAAATATAAATATAGGAAACAACTCAAGATCAACCATGTATAAGATCCACAGGAACATAAAAAATGAATAAGACAATTTTTTTGCTTCCCTCAAATTATAATAGAAAATTACATTACTAAATCACCTTAAATATTTTCTAATTAATTTCATATTTATCATAAATTTTGTCCTTTGCTGACTATAGTAAAAGACTATTTTAAATAATTATAATTTCTTTCAGAGTCTGAGTTAGCTACCTTGGGAAAAGAGAAACATTTCAGTTGCCTTTAAAATCTAAGATAGAACTTAGAACTGAAAAGGATATTTGAGAGCCTCTATCCCATTAAGGATTTGGACACTGAGACCAAAAGTGCTAAGTGATTTGCTAAATATCATATAACTAGTCAGGAGCAAAGCTATGACTGAAATCTTGATCCCCAAGTCCCTGATTAGTTCACTTCCTATTACACTAGTCATAAAAGAGTCTCAGAATTTGGCTTATGATAAGATTTGTATCACAAAAGTTAGTCTCAGAAGAAATTCTAAGCAAAAAAGAATATGGGAAAAATAGTACTAATTGGTAATTAATTCTTCCAAATTTTTTTGTTGTTACTGCATTTAAAAGTATTTTTGAGTAGTATTTAGAAATGTTTGTTAATTCTTACCTAAGTAATTACATACCCATAGTCAAAGAAACTAGCTCATTTAATACAAAGTTATTTCCCAAAGGAAAGAAAAGGTAGGCAAGATTGGTGTTAAAAATAAATAAATACATAACAATGTAAAAGAAGTAATGGCTAACATTAAGAGAGAGGAGACACAATCTATTACACAGAAAATATTTACAGAAAAACTATATAATCCTGGGCACATGATTATCTGCATATATCAAAGTATATGACTATTAACCCAGTAAAGCTGGCAAAGAAACACAGTCAATGGCAGGGTTGTGATGCTTCTTCAACCTGACAACAAACATACAAATGGAAAAATTCTTGAGACCACAAGAGCAACTAGAAACATTCAGGTTCTCAACAGAGTGACAGTTATGAGAATAAGCTATGAAAAAATAATGCTTATCCTGTGTTAATTTCTCACTGTAAATAATAATAAAACTGGGCAAATAACGTGTAGCAACTATTTTCAATCATAGAACAACAGATAGCTCAGGGCTGTAATCACTGAGACAGGGAACCACACAAGATAATGTCTACATCAGCCTCAGTTTTCTGCCAGGGATCATTATTCATATCACTGCTCTGGGCAGTAGAACTCAACAGAGAACAGAAATCTTGGTAGGTAGAAAAAATAAAATTCAGAGTTCAGAGTAGCAGGTGCTGGTAGTAATTTGCAAGGCAAAGTAACATAGACTAGGGAGCTAAATTGAGAAAAAGCTCCACAAATCTGCAAAGGAGTCCACTTGACTCTTTGGCTGAATATAAACTGAAAATGTATAAACCAAGACTCCATGAGGCCTAACAGATTATGACTATTAAGAGGATATAAGCTGAGCTGAGATTCCAGAGGCTGCACAGTGCTGACAGGCCATGGAGCTCTGACTACCCAGAGTAGAGCCATCTCATTAAACATTCTGTACATTCAGTTGAGGCCATCCATAAAGAGAAGAGCCATTCTGGTCTCAGAGAAATGGCTACTGTAGGTCAGTGATTCTCAATTGGGGTGATTTTAACCCTTTTCCAGGGAACCTCTGGAATGGAAAAATATTTGAGTAATAATTTAAAATTTTAATTTTGATTAAAAATATCAACCCACACTTCCAAGAAGCTCAACAAAATACAAAGGACTGCTTTAAAACTAATACAGCTAATCATTTACTTTAGAAATTAAAAACATATTTCATTGTTACTCCTCAATGCTCAAATTCATAGTGTTTCAATTAAAATTGAGACTCCAAATTTAAAAAAAATACAAAGAACAAAAACAAAGAAAAACCACACTGGTTCTAGCAAATTGCTACAAGCCGAAGAAAAAAAGGAAATCTTAAAGTAGCCAGAGGATAAAGGGCCATTACATATTCATGAACAGTAGTAAGAATGATCATGCTCATGTCATCAGAAAACAATACAAGACAGAAGACAAGTGATGAAAGAAAGAAAAAGTCAACCTAAAGTCTATATCTGGTAAAATATCCTTTAAAAAAGAAGGTGAACTAATGGTACTTACCCCAGATTTTATTTTGAAAGAAATTTTAAACTTACAGAAGAGTTGCAAGAATAATACAAAAATCCTCAAGTATTCTTCACTTAGAGTCACCAGTTGTCAACATTTTGTACACTGTTTTATCTTTTTCCCCTGAATTAATTGAGGTAATTGCAGATATCATGATGCCTTACTCATAAACAGCTCAGCATGTATCTCTGAAGAACAAGAATATTCTCCTTTGTAACCAAAATATAATGATCAGAAAGTGTAAGATTGACACAATACGAATATATAGTCAGAAATGCAGTTTAAAATTCCCTAATCGTGTCATTTTAAACTGTTTGGATCCCGGAACTAATCTGGGATTATTCTCTGCATTTTAAAAAAATTTCAGCTTCATTGAGGTATAATTGACAAATAGAATTGTATATAAATTTATAATGTGGTGAAATGATTACTATAACCAGATTAACACATCTATCACTTCACAGCCACTTTGTGTGTGTGTGTGTGTGTGTGTGTGTGTGTGTGTGTAATATGTTTAAGGTGTATTCTCTTAGTAAATTCAACTGTACAATACAGTATTATGAACTACAGTCACCATGCTATACATTAGGTCTAAGAGCTTTCTCATCTTATAACTGAAGCGTGTACCCTTTGATCAGCATCTTCCTACCTCCTCCATCACCCAGCTGCTGGTAACCACCATTCTATTCTGTTACTATGAGGTCAAGTTCAACTATTTTCTTGTAGACTCCATATATAAGTGGGATCATATAGTATTTGTCTTTCTCTTGCCAATTTCACGTAGCATAATGTCCTCTAAGTTCATCCATGTTTTTGCAAATGGCATTCCTTTGTGGGTGTATGTGTGTGGATATATAACTGTATCTACTTTATCCATTCATACATCAATGGACATTTAGTTGTTTCCATGTCTTGATTATGTAAATAATGTTACAACATGGTGGTGTATGTATCATTTCCTTCAGATCTATATACCCAGTGGGGGATAGTTGGATCATATTATAAATGTATGTTTAATTATTTATGAAACCTCCATATTGTTTTCCATAGTCACTGTACCAATTTACATTCCCTCCAACAATATGCAAGGTTTCCTTTTCCTTCATATCCTCACCAACATTTGTTATCTATTAGTTTTTTTTTATAAAAGGCATCCTAATAGGTGTGAGGTGGTATCTCATTGTGCTTTTGATTTGCATTTTCCTAATGATTAGCGATGTTGAGCACTGTTTCATGTACCTTTGCCACTTTCTAGCTGTATGACCCTAGTAATTTCTTTAACTTTTCAAGCCAAATTTTTCTCCACTATAAAACAAGATTAAATATCTTTTCTCATTCAGAAGGTTGTCTTTTTTTTCTGTTTTTTTTTTCCTTTTGCTGTGCAGAAGTTTTTTATTTTGATGTAGTCCCAACAGTTAATTTTTGCTTTTGTTTCTCTTGTCCCAGGAGACATTGAGAAAAATGTTGCTATGGCCTATGTCAGAGAAATTACTGCCTGTGTTCTCCTCTAAGATTTTTATGGTTTTATGTCTCACATTTATGTCTTTAATCCATTTTGAATTTATTTCTGTGTGTGGTGTAAGAAAGCAGTGCAATTTCATTCCTTTGCATGTAGCTATCCAGTTTTCCCAATACCGTTTGTTTAAAAGACTGTTGTTTTCCCACTGGATATTCTTTCCTGCCTTGTCAAAGATTGACTGACTACATAATCATGGATTTATTTCTGGGCTTTCATTTCAGTTCTATTGATCTGTGGGTCTACTTTTTTGCCTGTTCCATATTGTTTTGATTACTACAGCTTTGTAGCATATCTTGAAATCTGGGATTGTGCTACATCTAGTTTTATTCTTTTTCAAGATTGCTTTGAATATTTAGTGTCTTTTGTGGTTTCATATAAGTTTTAGGATTGTTTGTTCTGGTTCTGTGAAAAATGCTGTTGGTATTTTGATAGGGATTGCTTTAAGTCTGTAGATTGCTTTGGGTAGTATGAACATTTTAGCAATATTTATTTTCCAATCCGTTAGCATGAAATGTCATTCCATTTGTGTGTGTTGTCTTCCATTCCTTTATCAATGTTTTATTGTTTCAGAGTACAGGTCTTTCACTTCCTTGGTTAAGTTTATTCCTAGGTATTTTATTATGTTTGGTACAATAGTAAATGACACTAATTTCTTAAATTCTCTTTCTACTATTTTATTATTAGTATATAGAAATGAGAAGGATTTCTGTATATTGATTTTGAGTCTTGTGATCTTACTAAATTTATTTATCAGTTCTAGTAGTTTTTTGGTGAGTATATATATATATATATATATATATATATAGTATCATGTCATCTACAAATAGTGAAAGTTTTACTTCTTCCTTACTTAATTGAATGCCTTTTATTTCTTTGCTTGTATGATTGCTATGGCTAGGACTTCCAGTACTATGTTGAATAAAAGTGGTGAAAGTGAACATCTTTCTCTTTTTCTCTTTGGATAATCTATTTATTGATGTAAGTAGGGTGTTAAATTCCCTACTATTAGTTTATTGACATTGATTAATTCCTTTATGTTTGTTATTAACCGATTTATGTATTAGGGTGCTCCCATGTTGGGTGCATAAATATTTGTAACTGTTATATCTTCTTGTTGGATTGTTTCCTTTATGATTTTATAGTGTCTTTCTTTGTCTTCTGCTACAGTTTTTTGTTTTCAAGTCTATTTTGTCTAATATAATTATTACTATCTTGGCTTTCTTTATACTTCCATTTACATGATAAGTGCTTTTCTTTCCTTCACTTTCAATCTCCAGGTGTATTTATGTCCAAAATGTGTCTCTTATAGGCAGCAGATAGATGTATCCTGACTTTTTATTCATTCCATCACCCTATATCTTTTGATTGGAGCATTTAGTCCATTTACATTCAAAGTAATTATTGATAATTATGTATTTATTACCATTTTGTTACTTGCTTTCTGTTTTTTTTTTTTTTTTTTTTTTTAGTTCTTTGTGTTCCTTTCTTCTCTTGCTCTTTTGTCTCAGTTTGCTGGCTTTCTTTAGTGATTTATTTGGATTCTTTTCTCTTAATTTTTTGCATATCTATTACCAATTTTTGATTTGTGGTTACCATTAGGTTTATATACAACATCTTCTGCATATAGCAGTCTATATCATGATGACAGTCACTTAAGTTTGAGCTCATTCTAAAATCACTAAACTTTTATTCCTCTCCCCCCCCTACATTTTAAGTATATGATGTTATACTTTATATTCTTTTACTTTGTGTATCCCCTGATTGATTTTTATAGATATAATTAAATGTCCTGGTTTTTTGCTTCCTACTTTTCTTACTCCTGCTTATGGTCTTTCTGTTCCACTCAGAGTCCCTTTAACATTTCTTGTAGGGCTGGTTTAGTGGTCATTAATTCCTTTAACTTGTTTGTCTGAGAAACTATCTCTCCTTTTTCCTTTTTATAAGATTTATTTATTTATTTAAGAGAGAGATAGTATGGCAGGAAGGACAGAGTCGGAGGAAGAGAGAGTCTTAAGCAGCCTCTATGCTGAGCATGAGGCCCAATATGAGGCTTGATTTCATGATCCTGAGATCACAACCTGAGCTAAAACCAAGAGTCAGAAACTTAACTGACTGCACCACCCAGGCACCTCTTTATATCCCCTTCTATTCTGAATGATAGCCTTGTTGGATACAATATTTTTGTAGATTTTTCCTTTCAGTACTGTGAATGTATCATGCTGCTTTCTTCTGGCTTGCAACATTTTTGCTGAAAAATCAGTTTATGTGTCTTCCCTTGTATGTAACTGTTTTATTTCTCTTGCTGCTTTTAAACTTCTCGCTTTATCATTACATTTTGCCATTTTAATTAGTATGTGACTTGGTATGGATCTCCTTGGGTTGATTTTATTGTGGGTGGTATCTCTTGGATCTGGATTTCTGTTTCCTTCTTTAGATTTGAGAAGTTTTCAGCGATTATGTCTTCAAATACATTTTCTTCCCCCTTTACTCTCTCTTCTTCTGAGATCCCTATAATGGGAATATTATGCTTGATGGTTTTGCTGAGTTCTGTAAGTCTATTTTCATTTATTATTATTTTTTTTCTCTCTCTCTCCTGTTCAGCTTGATTGTTTTCTATTACTGTTTTCCAGGGTGCTAATCCATTCTTCTGCTTCCTCTAGTCTACTCTAGTCTACTGTTTATTCCCTCTAGTGTATTTTTAATTTCAGTTATTGAGTTCTTCTTTTTTTGTATCTTTTTTGTTTTCTGTCTCTTTGTTGAGGGTCTCACTGAGGTCCTCCACTCCTTTCTCAAGTCCAATGAGTGTCTTTAAGACCATTAATTTAAATTCTCTATAGTATTACTCATTCTCCATTTTGTTTAGCTCTCTTGCTGGGATTTTGTCCTGTCCTTTCACTTAGGATATATTCCTCTGTCTTCTTCACTTTTTCTAACTCTCTGTGTCTGTTTCTATGTATTAGGAAAGTGAGCGAGGTCTGCTGCACATGAAACTAATGGCCTTATGGAGAAGAGATCTTGTAGTACCTTGCCTTTCAAGAACCTGATACTTCAGGGGTGTCTCCTGTGTGTGTTGTGTTTGCCCTACTATTGTGGCTCAGTTGTGTTTGCCTTCAGTCTGGTTATCTGCAGTGGCTCTCTTTGCCTGTTGTGGGGAGTGTTTGGTCCCTGTCTTGTTAGTGCACCAGTCTGGGGCTTCCTTAGGCTTGAGTTACACCAGACCAGGCATTTGCCAAAGCTGCTGTAGCACCAATCTACAGGGCGCTTTTTCTATGTTGTCCCCTGAAAAGCTTTCACTGGTAGGCAGGGCCTGCTGTCAAACTAGATATCTTATTCCAGCCCGCTGCTGGGGCTGCAGTCAGACTGGTGTGTATTGTTATCTTCCCATTTCCCCAGGGTAGGAGTCACTTTGGAATGATATTGGCTCCTGTTGGTGCTGCTTGCATACTGGCAAGCTTATGGCACCATTTTGCAAATACCCTGGCCAAGGATATGTTAGAGGGCAGGGGTCTGTAGGAGAACACAGGGATGGGGTACATGGTGCCAGCAAGGTCTATACAGATCCACTGCAGGAGGGTGCCTATAGTTACCTGGGAAAACTGCCAAGGCTGGCCTTGAGGGGGCAGGTACATGGAAAAATACAAGGGTGGGGTGTACTGTTAGCAAGGTAGGTGGAGAGTGTTTGGGCTGTGCTGCTTCCCACAGGTGTGCCTGTTTCTAGGCTTGGGGGAGTGGGGCATATGTAGGGTGGAGGAGGGAAATGGTGCCTGCCAGCTCTTTTGTTCTTCTAAAAGTCTCCTAAAGATCCTGTTCCTCCAACAGATGCTCTGAGATTTGTAAATAAGTCTTCCCATGTAGCCTAGGTGTTTTCAAACTGCTGCTTCTATGCTGTATTTTAATGGGGCTGTTTGTTGTGCTGTCTCTTTAAGGGCAGGGACTCAGTTTCTTGTTGTCGTGCGGTTCTCCCAGAGTTGAGTCAAGCCACCTGATTTTTTTCCTTGTGTTAAACCCCACATATTGTAAGAGTTCACGAAATTAGGCCCCTCTGATTTTTAAAGTCAAATATTATGAGGATTTGTCTTCCCAATGCAGGTCTCTCATGCCTGGCATGGGCTCTGTTCCTCTCTCTTCTCTGTGCAGTTCCCTGGTAATATCTCTCCCTCTGTGGACAGTCCCCTGGGTCAGTTTGGCTCCCAACTACATCTCTACCCTTTCTACCCTCTTTGATGTGACCTATTCTCTATGCTTAGCTATGGAAAGTCTGTTCTGCTTGTCCTCAGGTCATTTTCTGGGTCATTTACACTGATGTGGGTATTTTCTAGGTGTATCTGTGGGACAAGGGAAACCAAGGATGCTTCTACTCTGCCATCCTCTAGAAGTTGATTTTTTAAAATAGATAATTCAAGTTTGTTACTGCCATTTTTCCTGGAGTAAGATCTTTGACCCCTTTCCTTTCAATCATTTTATATCACTGTTTTAAAAATTTCTAATAGCATAGAGCTAGGTTTTAAAATCTGGTTTTAGAACAGTTGTCTTTTAAAAGGAAAGTTTAGTCCATTTGTGGATTTAATGTTAATTTGTGTGTGTGTGTGCATGCACACTTGCGTGTGTTTATGAGTTTATTTTAATAAGTTTATTTTTTGATGAGGATTTAGAGTTCCTTAGGTTTTGAAAGTATATTAAAATATTGACTTTCAGTGACATTTCATTTGGATTCTAGAGGGCTTTAATAATCTTAGGCCGATTTTTATGATAATTTCTGTGTTTATAACTCTTGTACCATATAGGTTATATAAATTCAGACATCACACATGTACATTGTGACTTTTTCCCTATGTTCTGCCAACCCTTGTTCCTGGACTGACTTCAGGCCTTCTCAGTCTGGTGGCCAACATTTCTCAGTTCCATTCTATTAGATTTTGAAAAATGTCAAGACTCATAGCTTTATACTAAGGTGTTAATGTCAACCCCTCTGACCTCCATGGTTCATGAAACCATCTTTCACATCACCAGTTTGCTGTTAGAACCCATTTCCAATTCTTTAGGGTTTTCTCTACAGAAGCCAAACTCTTATGGCCTGCTGTTAAATTACCTCATGCTTATTGTTTGGCTTTGATTCTACTTTCCATTTCTAGCACCTGAGAAATGCTGTTTGTTCTTGTTCTTTGTATTTCCAGGTAATTGTGTAAGAGGAATATCTGTATGAACTTAGTTGACCCTTTTGTGAGAATTTTTAGCAATTTTTTTTTTAAATCCACTTTCAGTGATAAAAGTCGGGAATAGTTTGAACAATTTGGATGAATTAACAAGTCATATATCTTTTGATATAAAGTTGGTAGGACATTTTTCCCCCTTCATATGATAGGATCTAGAAATTAGAGATTAGGATAATTTGCATTGAGTCTGATAAGAGAATTAGTGAATGACATTACTGAACCATTGGATTCACTTTGGAAAAGTCATGAATTGCTGTGCTTTGACCTTTTGTTCAAGTAAGAAAAATAAATCAGTCTAAAAAACACTGCAAGAGATCTTGACAGCATGGTTGTCATCTCAATATAAGAAAGAAAGCAGCACCAGAAACTTAGCCCTCTACATGTGTACTGCTAACTTTCCCACCACTGTGGACCTTATATGCTTATTTTTTACTCCCTCTTTCTCTCTTCCTTCCTCGGTTCTTTTCTTCCTTTCGTCTGCAAATAGTACTGAGGACACAAAGTTCTATTATCTGTAGCACTGAAGATCTTTCATCTGGGAGTTTCATTTTAGTTATCCAATGACTCTGCAACTCAAGAAACTGCCCAGCCACACGTGATTGCTGAGAATAACTCAAGATCTTCATAATGCATTCCTCCTTTACTTTTGTTTTATAAACCTGTTACTCATTACTGCTCATGCTACCTACCTTTTCTGCCTCCATGTATACTCATGTGCCTTTTTCTCATCTGATAGTAAATCAAATGAGGTTAGAGTATTTACTGTCTTCCATAAAGGAACACTTCTTCTACTTTTTTTTCTATTTCATGGAAACATGTATAGCTCTTGCTTCCAGTCTAATGTCCCTAAGGAGATTCCCCTTCCCCTTTCAACCTTGGGACTACTTTAGAACCAGAGACCACTAAAAAAGAAATAGTAATGGAAATTTTAGTGATGAGGGGAACCCGTTGGATGGCTCACTTTTTTTTTAAAGATTTATTTATTTATAATGAGAGATACAGAGAGATAGAGATAGAGAGAGAGAGAGCACGGCAGAGAAACAGGCAGAGGGAGAAGCAGGCTCCATGCAGGGAGCCCGACGTGGGACTCAATCCCGGGTCTCCAGGATCAGGCCCTGGGCAGAAGGCGGCGCTAAACCACTGAGCTACCTGGGCTGCCCTGGATGGCTCACTTTTAATTCCAGTGAAGTCAAAAGCTAAAGCCTCAAATTCAAACCTTGCAGAATTTAAGCTCCATTCTGACCTAGTCCTAGTAGGGTCTTATAGGTGATAGTTTATAGGATAAATATAAATATAAAAATCACACAATATGATTTTTGAGCCATACTGCATTCCCTTAGGGCATGATTTTACAAATTTTCTGAAGGGAACCTAGGATATCATTTTAATTTGAACATGGAAGTATTTCTAGATTCATAACTACATAGAAAACAGGGTATGCTAACTGAGGTTCAGGTAAGAGTTGACTTGCCTTGAGCTCCAATGAGCTCACAGATTTCTCCAGCTTTGCTCTCAGGGTCACTCATTAGTCTGGGTAACCAAAATAAGACTACCTTCTCATCCCCCAACAAGGACTTTTAGAAAACTAAAAACAGAAAATTTATAATATTTTAGACACTAGCAAATATATGGTAGACAGGATATAGTATAGTATAGTAAAGATTTTGAGCCTAGATTTCTGTGGTAAGTGAGCAATGTACAGCCACAGCTACTTATTCTGACCTCAGGGACTTTGCATTAGATTCCTAAAGTTCATTGCCTGATGTAAAATGTTTTGACAGTCATTATTTTATATATTTTGTCCAGTGTCTTTGTTTCCGACAGAAGGGTAAATTTGGTACTTGTTACTCCATCTAAGCTAGAAGTAAAAGTCCAATCTATGAATTTAAATGAGAATAGGGATATTTCTGGTCTTATTCATTAATGTATTTTCAGGTCCTAACAGTGCTTGGCACTAAGTAGGATATCACTAAATATTTATTAAATGAAAGAATGCAAAAGATTTGAATCAGCTAATGTTGGATCTACATTTATTCTTCAGTGAGTCAAAATGTACTCTAAATGAATTACATGAATGTCAAATTAAAAATACTATACAGATATATGATACCTTTGTATTCATTTTTCTATATTATTAGAATCTTTTACTAAGTCCCAGATACAATATAACTTATCGTTAACAATAACTCAAAGCTGAGGGACCTAAAGCATACATAAGTGTACATATCTAATTCTAATGCAAAAGCTATAATTATTGTTTCCAAATTCAAATAACTGCAGGCATAAACTATAAATCTTCTTTTTAAAATTAATAGTATGTGTTAGGCTAAAACTGTTTTGGTCAGTTTCTGGGTGTTTTATATTTTTTAATGCTCCTTAGCATGTAAGTATCTGGGTTCTTGAGAAATAAAATGATCCAAATGTATAAACTATATAACCATAGCTTTCATAAACTGTTTATTAAAAAATAATATCTTTTTATTTCTACTATATATATTTTAGAACTAAACAACAATCATTTAAATCACCTTTAGCTAATCTGAGTTTACAATCTAGGTCAGAGTTCACAACTAATCCTGAAAATCAGAGAAAGTGTCACAGCATGTGCTAGTTAGTGGTATGCTGTAAATGTTTAACAACTGACTCTCTTAAAATATGAAACAAAGCAGAACAATAAACCCTTGATTTCTAGTGTTTGCTCATTTTTCTTACTCCCCAGCACCTCAAAATGTGGCCTTATTTGGAAATAGAATTATTCCCAGTGTAATTAATTAAGATGAAGTTATACTGAAGTAGGGCAGACCTTTAATCCAATATGACTGATGTCCTTTTAAGGGTAGAAGAGACACAGAGGCACAGACACTATGTGACCACAGAGGCAGAGATGGGGGCAATGCAGCTGCAAGCTAAGGAATGCTGTGGATGGATGGTTACCATCAGAAGCTCAGAAGAGTCAAGGAAGGATCCACAAGAGTCTCAGGGGGAGCATTGTCCTGCTGGCACCATGATTTCAGACTTATAGCCTCTAAACCTATGAGAGAATAAATTTCAGTTAATTAATAAATTTCAGTGACTCTTTTTGTTTTGATACTTTGTTAAAAACTCTAATATACTTATGAAGTAAATACTCTCACTATGGCAAGTTTCAACCTTCTGACATGAAATTACTTTATACAAAACTGGGAAAAGATGCTAATAATAGATTCTTACCAGCTGATATGAGCCACTCCAGCCTATCACTGTTATGGTATTTTCTATGAATTCTTGAATACAAATACAAATCTATGGTTCACAGATTTTTATCCATTAATTCATCAGTTCATTTAACAAATATATAATAAGTACCTACTATGAGCCAACAACTGTTATAAATGCTGGGGTTACATAAGGGAACAAAAAAGATAAAAAACCTCTTTGCCTATGTGGAGCTTCCATATACTAGAGGGATAAAAAAGAAAATAAGTTTATATGGTATGTCAGGTAGTGATACGTTTTATTTATTTATTTATTTATTTATTTATTTATTTATTTATTATTTTTAAAGATTTATTTATTTATTCATGAGAGACACAAAGAGAGGAACAAAGACATAGCAGAGGGAGAAACAGGCTCCCTGTGGGGAGCCTGATGTGCAACTTAATCCCAGAACCCCAGGATCATGACCTGAGCCAAAGGCAGACACTCAGCCACGGAGCCACCCAGGTGCCCTAGTGATAAGTTTCAATGAGAAAAAAAAATAGAGGGCAGCCCCGGTGGTGCAGTGGTTTGGCGCCGCCTGCAGCCCGAGGTGTGATCCTGGAGACCGGCATCGAGTCCCACGTCGGGCTCCCTGCATGGAGCCTGCTTCTTCCTCTGCCTGTGTCTCTGCCTTTCTCTCTGTGTTGCTCATGAATAAATAAAATAAAATAAAATAAAATAAAATAAAATAAAATAAAATAAAATAAACCTGATTATTTCTAAAAAAGAAAAAAAAGAATAGAGAGAAGGGACACAATTTTAAATAGAGAAAGAGCTCTGAAAATGTGATATTTGGGCAGACATGAAGGAAATGAAAGAGTGAGCCATTAAAATACCCAAGTGAAGAGAATTCCAGAATTTCAGGCAGAGAGAATAGCCAGTGCAAAAATCCTATGGCCAAGACATCCTTGTTCATTGAGGAATTGTAGGGCAGCCAGTGTGTCTGGTGCAAGGCAAAGGTTAGAATAGTAGATATGAGAGAAGTAATGAGGCTCAGAGTATGTAAGGTCTTTGGAGGTACTCATTGAAAGGCTTTGGGTGAGAAGGAAAGGCATTGTTGGATTTTAAGCAAAGAAATGCCAGGATCTGATTTATGGTTTAATCAAAATTATTCTGGCCCTTTATTGCACTCTTTTCTTTTTTTTTTTTTAATGGGTCTCTTGCATTCCTTTAGTTGGCTCTTAACAATTATGGGAGAAACAGCAACCTCTCACTTGGTTGGCATAGCGACATGAAAAAATAAAGGTTCTGTAGCAACAAAACAACCAAGGATTTAAAACGAGCAAAGATTGGTAATTTAGATCTGTAAAATTTTTGAAGCCATCACAACCTTCCCAACAAAATGAAAAGTCTCTACGTGGTGGACAAGATCATCAAGATGGAGTTTTGAGGTGTCCCTTTTTGCACTGTTGAACTAGCATGTTACATTAACAACTTCTAACAATTTTACCTTAACATCTTCTAAACAGTGTTTCTCGAAGTCTCTATCTTCTCCTCCTCCTCCTCCTCCTCCTCCTCCTTGTTGTTGTTGTTGTTGTTCTTCTTCTTCAAGTCCAATCTAGTTAAGAATTGTACTTTGGTAAAATACAATTAAGAAAAATTGCTAGGAAGTCAAATACAACATAAAGACATGCAGAATGCAAGTCTAAAGTTGTATTATTAGATTTAACAGACATAAAATCTTATTTCAGTAACTATAATAAAAATAAGCAAAACAAAAGAGAATTATCAAAACAGTACTTATTGTCCATTGAAAGTGTGTGCCTAGTTGATTAGTAGAGAAAATTACTATTATACTCATAACTTTTAGATGTTCAGTAATTGTAAATAAAAAATTTTAAGTGGGAGTGCCTGGGTGGCTCAGTTGATTGTCTAACTCTTGATCTCAGCTCAGGTCTTGATCTCAGGTCATTAGTTGAAGCGCCATGTTGGGGTCCATACTGGGTGTAGAGCCTACTTAAAAAAAAAGTCGTAACTGAAGTAGAAGTTTGCCATGTTAAATAAATGCCTGTATATATACTTTGAACAGACACCATGCATATAAATATTTAAAATTTAATATGATAAATGAGTTTATTAAATTAACCTGGTTTGGGTTAACAATCACACTTGCATAATATGTGAATATGTACTCCTCCTTATTTAATTTTCATAACATTCCTAGTAGAATAATCAGCCTCACAGAGGTCTGCTGATGGAAATGGAAGAAACATTTTATAGCAATTTCAGTGAGTTTGGGGTATTCATTTAAAGTTTTTTATCCCAAGTGAAGGGAGTGATACTCTATTTTCAAAAGTCATCTTTAATCTTTAATCACTAGCTAGTTTCAATAATTTATCCCATAAATTTTAGTTCAATTTAAATTATCCTTTGATGAAATAAAAAATTCTGGATCCACTAATTTCTTATATGAAGATTTTTTTATTTTTTTTTTATTATTATTATTTTTTTAATATTTTTTTTTATTTATGATAGTCACAGAGAGAGAGAGAGAGGCAGAGACACAGGCAGAGGGAGAAGCAGGCTCCATGCACCGGGAGCCCGATGTGGGATTCGATCCTGGGTCTCCAGGATCGCGCCCTGGGCCAAAGGCAGGCGCTAAACCGCTGCGCCACCCAGGGATCCCATGAAGATTTTTTTAAATGAATGACCAATTTAATAAAATTCCATCTGCTATGGACTGAATCCTGTCCCGTCAAAATTCATCTTAAAGCTCTAACTACCAACGTGACTCTATTGGGAGATAGGGCCTTTAGAAAGATAATTAAGGTTAAATGTGGTCATGAGGGTAAGACCCTGATCTAATAGAACTAGTATCCTTATAAGAATAAATAAATAAATAAATATAAATAAATAAATAAATAAATAAATAAATAAATAAATAAAACCACCAGAGAGCTTGTTCTGCCTTTCTCACACAGTGTACATATGCACTGAGGAAAGGCCATGTGAGGACAGAGTTTGCAAGGAAGGAAGAGAACTCTCACTAGAAACTGAATCAGAACCTTAGTTTTGGACCTCTGTTCTCTAGAACTATGAGAATATAAGTTTCGTTGTTTAAGCCACTAGTCTGTTGTCTTTTATTATGGCAGCCCAAGGAGACCAAGGCAATTCAATTCATAAAGTATTTGCTGACAACACTTTGCAGATGATAATACTGAGATCATTTTCTACTTGTTGACAATTATTTTTTTTTATTTTTTTTTTAATTTTATTTATTTATGACAGTCATACAGAGAAAGAGAGAGAGGCAGAGACACAGGCAGAGGGAGAAGCAGGCTCCACGCGCCGGGAGCCTGACGTGGGACTCGATCCCGGGTCCCCAGGACCGCGCCCTGGGCCAAAGGCAGGCGCCAAACCGCTGCGCCACCCAGGGGTCCCCGACAATTATTTTTAAATTAAAATTGTTATACAGCAATCTATAAAAAAACTTGTTCTTCAAAGTTTCTTTTAATTTTGCTCTTTGATTTTAGCTCCTATTTTCAAAAAGGAAAAAATTTTCCTTTCAAAAAGGAAAATTCCTGCTCATCGGGAAATACAAGATCATTAAATATAGCAAAGATATCAGTCAGTAGAGCAAATCAGACTTTTCTATTGATTATGTTTAAATATTGAGACGAAACTGATTTCTTGTCCTGAGAAACACCAAGTTTGTTCTATAGTTCAGTCTTGACATAACTTTGCCGCTCAATACCAATAATAACTGTTTATGGCCAGGTTCCATATTATCACAATGGTCTGTGTGGGGAAAAAAGCCCATAAATCAGAAGCCCTAATTTGTAACATTTACTGACTTTCTTGAAGTAGGTATCCCCATCATGAATAATTTCAGTCTAAGTGTTAAGTCACAGAACACAGCATTTGGAAAAAATAGTAATGATCCATTCTGACGGACCAGTGAAAGCCACCTCCGCGCATTTGTTCTTACATAACTTGAAATTTGTACTGTCATTAATTGTTGTTTACTTCAGCCGATTGAAGAAAAAAAAATCAAGACCCTCTCCATGAAGAAAGCATTGCATTGAGTTACATTGTCTAATAAGCTACTGGGTAGCTACTCCAAAATGTTTGCCTTTTGGCAATTGCAGCATCAGAACCTTCCCTAATGCAAAACACGAACTGCCAACCACATGTTTTTTACAAAGTAATTCTTCATAATTTTATCATATCTAGAGCTAGTTGTGCTTCTCAGCATTGAAGCTAAAAGAGAATTTAAATAAGAGCAGAGCTTTCTTCCTTTAAATCTTCATTTTCAAATTGCACACATACTAAAAGAACTGCTACATAAGAATTTATCTGCACATTTGTCAAGTTACAATAAAAGAATGCTTTGCCAGCTTCATTTATTCAATGAATTGGTTTTCCATATCATTAGACAGTTTCAGAAATCATTGAGCTATGATGCATCGGAAAGTAAAACTTAAGCTATTTTCTTTACCAGAATCAGCAAACATTTCTAAGCAAATATCTTTGATGCAGTCATTCACTAATGTCTTAGCAACTGTATGTGTATTTTAGTTTTAGCAAGCCCAAATGCCACTTCCTAAAAACCCATGAAACACTAATATTTTATGTAAAATATTGAACATATACTTCTATTGGCTTTTTTAAAAAAAGATTTATTTATTTACTTATTCATGAGAGAGAGAGAGAGAGAGAGAGAGAGAGGCAGAGACACAGGCAGAGGGAGAAGCTGGCTCCATACAGGGAGCCTGATGTGGGACTCGATCCCGGGTCTCCAGGATCAGGCCCTAGGCTGAAGGCGGCGCCAAACCGCTGAGCCACCTGGGCGGCCCCTCTATTGGCTTTTTAATTTAATATTTTTATTTCAAAAAATTATTTGGTTTTAAATTGAATTTTTAAATGTTTTATGTATACGTGATTAGTAAATTTTGATGATTTCACAAATTCATTAGGTAAAACAACTCCATAAATAATACATTATGGTTTTAGCACCTCACCATCAATTGGAAATAAAAATCAAAATCAGTATATGAGCTAACATATTTTCAGGTAAATTTCATCAGAACTCTTTTTGCCCTTGTTTCTATGGAATCATTTCCACTGTCCACATTCAAATACTACTGTTACCACATTCAGCAGATTGTATACCTTTTCTTGTAAAATAAATAAATAAATAAATAAATATTCAGTGATGCTTGCATGGCATATAATTGGAGTTAAATAATAAGAATTTTATTTCTCTAATTTAGAAATTAATCTTACAAGATAGATTATAAAATAGGCTTGACTAAAATTCAAAATGATTATAAAAACAAATCTATAAAAATAAATGTATATATTATAAATAAATGCAATATATATACTGGATATTTGTATACTTTTGGGTTACAGTTGGCAAAGCAACCTTGAATTGTCACACTGTCACATGGTTCTACTGCATATGGTATGCATACAGCTTGAACTACACGCAGTTTACCATATAAATTGTAAAATAAGGTGTTTACACCTTATGCAATGACCTGAGTCTACCTATCATGTTTTCAGATCTTGCAACAATGTCTAACTGCTATAGATTTTTCTAAGTGCTTAGTCTCAGTCTTTGTCTTACTGTCTTAGACTGGCAACAGTTTTAAGAATGTATACCAATCTTTGGACCACCTTGAGTAGTGCTTTCACAGAGAAATCTTTCTCCTATGTAGATATAGCTCAGACATAGCTTGGATCATGAATAGACTGGTGATAAAGAACTGTTAACATCTAGTAAGATTTCGTCTTGTGCTAAGTATTTCACATGGATCATATAATTTAATTCTCACATGATCTAAGAGGTTGACACCATTTCCACTCCCAATAAATAGGTGGAGAAACAGAGGCTTAGAAAGTTTAAGTAACCAATTCCTAGTTCATATTGTCTCTCAGGATTAGTTGAAGGAGAGACAAAATGGGGCACTACCTTAGTAGTGGAATTTGAAGGAAGATAAAGACCCACTTTGTCCACAGTAATTCCCCTCATTGGCCCACTCTTCTTTCACACTGGCTTAAAATTGTCTTTGATACATGAAAAATTGGTTTGTATGGAGGTTTTAGGACATGGCTTCCGCATTTGCATGGTTGTGTGCCATGTTTATCATCTTTGCCCTACATTTCTGCTAGGAGAGGAGGATAGTCACGAGTCTCCAGGTGACAAATGATTCAGGCTCAGAATGAGAGGGATGAGTTGGAGGAAAGGGGTGAGCAAAAGATGGAAAATAAGAATTATTGATCTGACCTGGATCTTTTACATGAATTTTCAACTTCTTGATAGTTCCCTTCATTCTTGCTGTTTTACCTTTTGACACTATCCCCTTCCCTCTTCCACCTCAGTCACTTTTCTACCGAAATACCGTAAGGCTGGAAGTAAGGCTTCTGTTTGAGTTCTAATTCTAACAGTACAGGACAACCAAAGGTGAAGATACTCCTTCATCCTCTCTCCTGTTTTTCAGTGAGCTGAAGGACCTCTAAGTGCCTATACTACACAATTAAATAAAAAAATACCTACATTTTGTGTCAGTTTTACATTTGTTGTGGGTTCATAGCAGCTAATTTAAAAATTAAATATAAACTAATTGTGATGACTACCCCAATTCCTGGTCCATCAACATCTCCACTGTGCCTTCATATTACAATGTTATTAGCCTGTGCTTATTTGTGTATTGTGTGTGCTCCTGTTTATGTTTGTGTTTCCAGAGTTTTTGAGAATTCTAGAGGCAAAGAACCTTCACAAGTACCTACACTCTAACTAGTTTCTAGAATGATCTTTTTAAAAACAAACTTATGTCATACCCCTGTTTAAAATCTGGGTGGTTTCTCACCACCATAAAAACGAAATCCAAAACCTTTAACAAGAATGTTCAGGTTGTTCTAGATCTCACTGGCTTGACCTATCATTCTTTACCTGGCACACTCTAAGCAAACTGAACACCTTGCTGTTTGATGCTTTGTACTCTCTTGAGCTGGTCCTTCTTCTACTTCCCTCTTTACTGTGTAACTTCAACTCATCCTTTAAGCCTCATCTTAAAGGTTACTTCTTTCTGGGCAAAACCTCCCTTGCCAGAACTCTGCACCTTCTCCGTGTTTCTATAGCCCACCTTCCTTTCCTATCAGCTGGTACAACTCCCTGTGGCTATTGTGTATTCAGTGGCTGGCACTCTGCACCAGTGTGATTGCCTGAAGAGCAGGGGCCTTGCCTGTACTGCTTAGCAATGCATCTGCAGCAGTAAGCAAAATGCCTCACTCGTACAGGATTCTTAGTGAATCAATGTTGAATGGATAAAGCCAGTCTGAATTCTTATTGAAAAAAGCTACCATTGCCACCCTAAAATTTCCCACAATTGACATCACTTGATTTAAATTGCATCACGTTTCATTTCTTCAACCTTGATAAGTGTCGTTAGCATTGTCCTTACAGAATTCTGTGCTTGTTTACAAACGTTTTTGAAAATATTTTTTATTATCCTTTTCTCATTTTCTTGGCTATATGGTAATCTCTGGAATATTTTTAAAGAATGACAGCTTTATTATCAGGTACACACAGTTACTTATGGTCAACACAAATCAGATTGCTTTACTCCCTAGTTTGTAATTATTTTAATTGAATATAAATATGTTTTTCTAAAATGTGTTTAAATAATTTTTTAAATGAATACTGTTGCATTTGTTTTTCACTATCAATCTGCTTACTAAATGATTTTAATTTATATAATACAGAAGTGACACTCAGACAGCTCCTGTTCAGTTATAATTGGTAGAATTAGAAACAATATTTTCCTATTGTTTCCATCAGAATTTATTCAGTGGAAGAAATCTTATTATTATTATTCAGGTTGGGATTGTGGAATTTCACAGGCACTAGAACAATGATTTTTGGGAAGAGAATAGCCTTGTGAAAGAACTGCTGTATAAAAATGTTGAGGGGGACAAGGAACAAGGATTCTTGTACTTTGTGAGGAATATTTAAAGACGTAGCTGTCTGTTAGATGTTCGTCTTGTTTATCCACATTCTGAAGTTTTATTTTCAGACCCCAGATAGGAAAAGGAACTTATCATTAGGGAGCAGTTGGGGCAGCAGAAGCTGCTGGAGGCTGTGTCAGCGCCCAGCATAGCAGGATTCACTGCAGACACCTGGGGTGAGTAGGAACCTGCAGGTCATCTCTGGTGGCATAGTCCACACTATCACTACCACTATCAACAACAATAACAAAAGTTAATTCCTAAACCAGGTATCAGGAGAACTGATGCCTCCCTGTTTTCAAGTGTGCTTCACAGAGAATTCGCCAAAACAATATCTTTATTAAAAAAAAATCCAACACAACTGAACAGTAAAAATCCTTTAAAATTCTCTGTAAATACATTTGGCAAGTGGTCTGTAGACAGAATGATTAAATATATAAAAACCAAGGATTGTTTTATGGATGTCTTTCAGCAACTTTTTCTTAGCATTCCCAAACACCTTACCTGTGATAGATTTGAGATCTCATACAAAAGTCAGGCAATTAACACTTCAAAAGTATTCACCAACCAATCCTAGTTGAATATTTTTTCCTGTCACATCCTGGTTCTCCTTGATTTCATGACTTCTTGTATGTAACACTCTAATTTCTGGAATGAAATCATCTATGGTGAGGGGTAAGGGCTTTAACTAATGGTAAAGGAGATGTAAGGCTGTGCTCCACTAAACCATATGACTTCAAATGGTCTATATTCAAGTTTACTCCCATGAAGTGCTCCTCTGTGTTGGAGGGCAAAAGGACAGTAGGTCGCACTTACTCTGCTTCTAGTGCTGATACATGATACTTGCTTCTATAATCTGGGAATGATTTAAAAAAAAAGAAATGCAAATAAACAGTATAGAAGGCTCATTGCATACACTTAAAAATTTGTTCTTATTCAGACAATATATTCACACACAGAAAAGTTTCGCATAATATTAAATCTTGGGAGAGAAACACACTTCAAGTTTAATTTTACGTCAAAAAGGAATTTTTTTTCTTCAAATTATAAGTCATTTTGATTTTAAATGTATAGTCATAAGCAGAATTTCTTGAAAGCCTAACTGGTTTTATTTTTATCCTTGACCGTATAGTTTAGGTCTTCAAATTGCTATGAATGTAGTTATGATATAATGTGAATAAATCTAAATAGTTAAACTAGTTCAAGCTTTTCTAAGTAGACTGAGCATGTAGGAGATAAATGAGGTTGTCTTCTTTTTATAAATCAGTTTGACTGGCCATCATATCCAGTGATGAGTAGAGTGGGACTTGTTAGAGTCAGGTCATTAACCACCAGGGGGCAGATCTCCGTGGCCTTATTATGTAATCGGTTTACAACACTGAGGACTTCCTGCAGTCCTTTGGCTAACAGTTACTAAACTGAGATTTATCCCCACACTTCTGTCTCCTGCTATATTTCCTTCTATGCTCCCACTATACTGACTCTCCAAATTCTTTGAATGGCCCATACTCTTTCCTGTATATTAGATAACCTAACAGAAATCTTTTATATCAGACCCTCCCCATCTCTTCAACTGACTAATGCCCACACGTGCTTTAGGTCTCAGCTCAGACATAACTTTCTTAGGATAGTCATGCTTAATTACTTTCTCCCTACCCACACTTATATACATACATACACACCTAAATTAAGATCCCAAGCCCCTCCTCCCCATAGTACTGGTCACTTTTCCTTCTTTACTTTTACACTGTTTGTAATTCTTGTTTAGTCTCTATTTTCCCCACAAGTCTTTAACACTAAGGGCAGAGGATAGTGTGTCTCATTCTCAATTGAATCTTGAGCATAACAGAACATCTGGGTAAGTGAAAAGGAGGAAAGATGAAGGAAGGAAGGAAGGAAGGAAGGAAGGAAGGAAGGAAGGAAGGAAGGACAAAGGAAGGAAATGGGAGGGGTAGGAAAGATCTGTGCAAGATTGTAAAATCTCTATTCCAATGGATTAGGAAGGCATAGACATTCTCTGATCTGGCTGGCTAGACCATACAAGGCCTTAAGGTCCCTTTAGTTCTGGATTATGTTAAGTTAGCTGTACCTTCTACAACCTTTGGTCTATTGAAAAGACAGCTCTTGTGTGATTCACTGGGAAGATTCTGGAACAGAACTGGATCAGTTAACTCAACTAAGTAGAGGACATATTTACCCCAACTGATCTCAGGTAACAAGGAGTTAACTGTGGTCAGTCATATATATTTGGCCCAGGTCCCTGCTCTGTGAGAAGCAAGTGATAAAACACTTTCTCTGGCAGAGTTATGTTCCAGAAACTACAGGGTATGACTCTGTGGGTATAAATAAATCCACCTCTTGACCAAAACAATCTTAATACTCTCTTCAGTTTGACTCAACTTTAGACAAGTATCTTCCTGACTATGGGCCCTTTGACTTCCCTCTTCTTAGAGCTTTTAATTCAAAAAAATGTTATAAATTCTTTCTTTTTCCTTTGGAGGTCTACAATTTCACTTAGCCTCTTGCCAGTTTTACAGCAGAGAAATTCCTTTCTCAGGGACCTGGACGCCATCCCTTTGAAATGTAGACATCAAGAGTGATAGCAAACCCCTGTCTCCCAGTTTCTGTGGGAAGGTAGGAACCTAACTTAGATAAATGACAATTATTAAACATAGAGGTCTAACCACACTGACCAAGCTCCCCTCAGTGTCCTCTAGCACTTGCTCACTAGCTCATATCAGCACTTAAATCTCCCCAACTTTTGTTTCAGCAGAGTGGAGTTCAGTGCCTCTGGCCTATTGGAATAATCTTGAATAAAGTCTTTTTTGCCTGTTTAACTTTATCCACTGCAGTTTTTCTTTGGCATCTGCTTGGGAAGAGATCACAGACACTCACAAGAAGTTTGGCTCTGCTCATATGTATACTTGAATTAAATTGGAACTACATCACTCATGAACAATATGTTATGTTCTAGAAGGTGACCAAATTAAAAACTCACTGAATAAAACACCAGTTAACTTCCTTTTAGTGAGCAGGATTATTTTTGTTTTGGGTAGTGGGATTGTTTTCTTTTAATGCTGTTATTTTGAAATAACACTGAGGGGGAAGCATCTGATCACTTCTAGGCAATGCAATTTTGAACAATGTCCAGGAGCAAAATCTGTGGTTGTCATGCTTCTGAGGTAAATCAATTTCTACTCCTTAAATGTAGCTCATATAATGATCTTGGTGCAGCCTTGAAATCTTGCTGAGCTCTTATTGTGAAGCCCTGAGTGCATGGGTTTTATTTTATTCTGATTTGGACAGTAGCTGATGGGTTTTGTGGCCTAAAGAACACAGAGTTTGGGAGCCAGACTGCCTGGATCCATATCCTGGATCCACTGGGACTTCAGTTAGTTGGTGAACATCTGACTGAGTAAAAGTAAATAGTACAGAATCTGATGCCTCATAAATGCTCAATAAATATTAGTTCTTGTCATTGCTACTAACATGATCTTAATCATCACTTTCACTATTGTGAAAAACAGACAGGACTTTATGATTTCAGAATTTACTACTCCCCACCAAAAAAAGTCATTGATAAACCAGCAGTTCTGATTTAAAATAGACTTTCAGCCTTGCTGAATGCTTCATTTATGCATAATGCTGAGATGTATTTGTGAAACCTTTGTCTTTCTCTCTCCCCACCCCAATCCCTGAACTTTTTTAGTGATGGATGGGCAGACAGAGATGAAGTCATTGAAGGTTATGAGGTGGAAGCCAACGGGGGAATCACAATAAAGCTGCAATCTCCGGAGGTCCGGTCATTTGATGATTATTTCCTGAAGCTGAGGCTGGACACTAATACGAGGAATCCCTGGTTTCCTGAGTTCTGGCAACATCGGTTCCAGTGCCGCCTACCAGGACATCTTCTGGAAAATCCCAACTTTAAAAGAATCTGCACAGGTAATTCACATTCACAAAATAACAACTCAGAAGTTACAACTCTAGCCCCATTGCAACTTGTTGAATAAGAGTGGAAGGTGTCAAGGCTGGAGTTCCAAAGACTAAGTTACCATCTTAATTTATAAGATAGCTAGAATAAGGAGAGTGTACGTATTACCCCAAGGATTCATGTTTCTATATTCTGGAAAAACTGCTTTGGTCTCTGGTGGAGCAAGTTGTGAGAAGAAATAATGTAGGTCAAAGAAAAGCAAACTGAGAATTCAGGTATCTAGTATTCAGGCCAGATGGAAGGGATTTTATTGCAAGCCTGCTTAGGAAATGTTAGCCACAGACATAAGGAAGCAGCATTAGTTTGATACCTTTTTCTTCTTTATAACTCATGTCAATATATGTCTGGAGAAGATGAGATAATATTATCCAGGGCCACACCGCTAACATGGGTGTATGTAGACATACGTGGCTAGAAACTCTGCACTCTCATCTGTAAATAGGAGTGACATTTCCTGGTAGACAGATAATTCCCATGCTCTGCTCACTGAAGGCATGACAGGAAAGTACAGCACATTGTTCCAAGTCTTTCAGGGTTTGGTGAACTCCATTGGATGTCCTTTTCTGCCTTCCCAGGAACTACCGTACTTCTTAACAGACTTCTTAAATAGTTAATTTTTATGAGTATTATCAGTACTGCATAGAGACATTGCTGTCCACCGTCCTTTATCAGTATTGCTTAATGCGACAAAACAGAGCACATTTGGTCTACTACAGTGTCATTCAAAGCCAGTTGTCTATACTGGGTTGATAACACAGCATGATGGACAGGCATTAAAGATGGTGTCACCATTGACTGAACTGGGAAAGACTCCAGGAAAAGCAGAAAGGATCAGGAGCTAGATTTCAGATGGGTTAATTTTGAGATGTCTATTAATTAGTGATGCAGCTATAAATGTCACTTGGTCATTGTGTTTTATTAATAAAATTTAGAATACTACTTATTAAATATACTTAGATGCCTTTTTGCAAGGATTTCCAAGAAAATATCTTGTGACCTAAGCTTTCAAAACAAATTTAGAATCCTGTAGCCATGTCGGTTTTGAAAATCATTTTGGGTTTCCAGTTGTCACAGTGCATGCCAATGTCAAGGTTAAAATCTGAACTTGGTTAACATTCATAGTAGAAAAAAAAAGCACATTCATGAATTGTTCTTATATTATGCTTGATTCTCAGAGCTATTTTTAAGAGCTTCTTATGTGATTATAACCTTTAATAAACATGTTTATGTTTGCATTTCATTCTGGAGTCAAGATTAGCAAATATTTTCCTTTGTTCTTAGTTCTAAGGAATACCAAAGGCTTATTTAACTTTTCTATTTGGAACTACTTCATGAACTTTATTAATCTTTTCTGCTTCAGGAATCCTAGAATTTTATCTTTTCTGCTGCAGGAATCCTAGAATTTTCTCTTTATCTTCAGCAACGTTTATGTTATTTATGTGTGTATACATTCATGTAAATTTACCTTTCTCTTCAGTTTTAATGTCTGCATTTCTATGAAATTGGCTTCAGTGTTATTGAAGAATGACTAAACCTTCATTTATGTATCATTTTTAACTAGTAGAGATCCTTGAATAGCAAATAAATTTCACAGTCTTCTAATGAATATGCAGACACATTTATGAAAATTAATGTGAGGAAGTTGAACAAACCCTTCCATACTATTGATAGCTGCTCTTTCCATCACTACTTTTACCCATTGTAATTGGATCATTTTGGTGTTTTGGAAAGTTTTGAGACTGCGGTTAGTTTCCACAGAAACCTTATTGGGCTTAATCTCAGACGTCAGTATTTAAATAGAGAGTTTACATACACTAGATTGTCAGTTTAAATATTAAGAGTTCTGAGCCTAGGCTGAATATTTGAGAATCATGTGGATAATTAAAAAGGATTTCACATAAAGTCTACATCACTGCTTAATTAGTTGGGTATATCAAGGGATTGGAGATGGTACTGACTGAAACATCAAAGCCTAACTTTTTTTTAAAGAGATTTTATTTATTTATTTGAAAAAGAGAAAGAGCATGAGCAAGAGGGAGGGGCAGAGGGAGGAGAAGGAGTCTCTCCTCTGATCAGGGAGCCTCAGGCAGCAGGGCTCACCTCATCCCAGGACCTTGAGACCATGACTTGAGCTGATGGCAGATGCTTAAAAAGGACTGTGCCACCCAGGCGCCCTTCTCTCTTTAGATCTGTTAATATTTCTTTATACATTTAGGTTCTCCTATGTTGGATACATGATATATATAACATAAAATATATATTTATAAATGATATATAATAAATATATATAATATATTTCTAAAATATATTTATTTATTGTATATTATATAAATTATATATGATATATAATATAAACTATATTTTATATAAATAATTTATTATATATTTACATATTTTTTATATATTTTATTTATTTAAGAGAGAGCAAGTGAATATGGGGTGTGCGAAGAGGGAGGAAGAGAGTATCTCCAGTAGACTCTGCACTGAGTATACAGCCTCATGTAGGGCTCAATCCCATGACCCCCAAGATCATGACCTGAGCTGAAGCCGAGAGCTGAATGCTCAAGTGACTGAGCCATCCAGGTCTCTCATATTTTTTCTTTACCCATTTATCCACTGAGGGACACTTAGGTTGCTCCCATGTCCTGGCTATTGTAAGTAGCTGCAATGAACATTAGAATGCATATATTTTTTCAAGTTAGTGTTTTTGTTTCCTCAGGATAAATACCCAGAAGTGGAATTGTTGTATCATATGATAGTTGTATTATTAATTTCTTGGAAAAAACCTCCATACTATTCCCATCTATTCCCATCAACAGTGTACAAGGGTCCCCTTTTTTCCACATCCTCAGCAACACTTATATTTTGTTTTTTGAGGATAGACATTCGAACAGACATGAGGTGATATCTCATTGCAATTTTGATTTGTATTTCCCTGATGAGTGATATTGAACATCTTTTCATGTACTTTGTTAGCCATCTATATGTCTTTTTTGGAAAAATGTCTATTCAGATCCCCTGCCCATTTTTTTTCACCATTTTTTTCTTTTGTTTTTGAGTTGTGTGAGTTCTTTATATATCTTGGATATTAACCTCTTATCAGCTAAAACTTGTAAATATTTTCTCTTATTCAGTATATTGACTTTTCATTTTGTTGATAGTTTCCTTTGCTGTGCAGAAGCTTTTTAATTTAATGTAGTCCCTCTTATTTATTTTTGCTTTTGATTTCAAAATCCAAAAAAACATTGCCAAGACTTTCTTTTAGGAATTTTATGGTTTCAGGTCTTATGTTCAAGTCTTTAATCCATTTCGAGTTTTTTTTTTTTTAAATGTATAGTGTAAATAAGTGGTCTAATTTTTTTCTTTTGTGTGTGGCTCTTCAACTTTCCCATACCATTTCTTGAAGGGAATATCTTCCAATGAAACTTAATAATGAGGCAAATATATTATGAAAATTAGTAACAATCTAAAAATTGTGAATGGTGGTCTCCAAGCTGGAGCAATAGTACCTGTGTATGGGGAAAGGATATCCTTCCTCAGCTAGATATATAAGCCTGAATAAGCCTTCTAGAATATGAGAGAGAACCTGGAGCAGAAATAGGATGACCTCTTAGTTGTGGTAATATTGGATAAATCAGTCTTGGGCCAATATACTAGCTGACACTTGACACATGAGTGAGCTTAGCTGAGTTGAGTCATGTCCAACCCAAAGCAGCAGAACTTCCTACCTAGTTGGCTCCCAGATTCGTGAACTAAATAAATACTTGTTGTTTTAAGCCACTAAACTTTGGAGTGGTTTGTTATACCGCATTATTGTGGTAATTGATAACTGACTAAAGGGTCTCTATAGCCCTACAATCCATGATCACACATGGAACAATAATTGATTTAATTTAGGGAACATAATTTCTCAACCCAGTGCTAGAATTCTCACTCTTTTCTCCCTTCAGGAGGAATGATATGATATTGTTCCCTTTGTCTCTTGAACAAAGCCAAACATTTTTAAAGATTCTTCAGTCAAGGAGATTTAAAACCCCTTGATCCAAGGCAGTAAAACTATTCTACTTTAGAATTCTGGAAGTGCTAACAAATGGGGTGCAGTATAGCTGAGCCAAACAAACATCCTCAAAACAAAACAATCATAGGTTCTCACACAGTCCTGGTAGGAATTGCTTAATGGAAATATGTTTCAATAGCTTTGGATGTTGCTTTGGTCAGTTTGGGATGCCATAACAAATTACCATAGACTGAGTGGCTTAACAACAAATATTTATTTTTCACAGTTCTAGAGGCTAAAACATCTAAATTCAGGGTGCCTGCATGGTAGGGTTCTAGTGAGAGCCTTCTCCTATGAACCTTTTCTCACATGATGGAGAAAAGAAGGGAAAAGAGAAAAGAAGAAAAGAAGCAAGCGCTCCTAAAGGCACTAATTCCATCATGAAAGCTCCACCCTCAACATCTGATTACTTTCCAAACCCTATCTCCAAATATCATCATCACATTGGGGATCAGAGTTCAAAGATATGAATTTGGAGGGAACACAAACATTCAGTTGTAGCATGTTTTGGTTGAATGAATGAAAGTGAACTGACCTTGTATCACTTCTGGATATCATAATTTCTCAGAATACCTCATTAATTATCACACATAGATGAAGCTCTGAAAATAATATACTATAAGGATAGTCTTGGTCTGCTTAACTTTTAATGCTTTTGACATGACCTGTCACTGTGGTAGTCACTAACCATGTATATTTTTTATATTTAAAGTACATTAATTAAAAGGAAATGAAATTAAACACTTATTTTCTCAGTCTCACTAGCCATATTTCATTTGTCAACAGCTATAAGTGGCTAGTAACTACATCTTGCATAGCACAGGTGCAGAAAAATTCTATTATAGAGAATTTTATTGTACAGTACTGCATTCTAATTTTTTTTAAGAGTGGATGCTTAGCTGACTGAGCCACCCAGGTGCCCCTACTTTCTAATTTTCTAATACCATAAATGAAAGTTTGTTTCTATGGTTATTTGGGTCTAATTCACAAGCTAGTGTTTCCAGCATGATCAGCTTATCGAATATCCAAACTATAACAGATGAAATATGTTATGAGCCAAAGTTTTCACTTTGCTTGGTGATTCCCACAAAGCTTCCCACGCAAATAGGGCAGACTCATTCTTACAAAGGCCAGGTATGTCTTTACTCACCTACTAAAGTTCAGTATAGTTTCTTCTTCCATGTCATTTTAATAATTGAATGGATTTATAGAAAAGTGTTCTATCATTCAAAAGACATAAAGATTGATGGAGAGACATAAGTTTTTCACACTTTTACTTTATATTCATCTTGATTCAAACCCTCCTAAAGGGTTTGAATAATTTTTAGCATCAAGCAGATATGGACTTTAAGGTATAAAAATGGAAATTTTTTGAGACCTCCAACACTTATTGTTAACAGTGATCAGTTACTATTTAATCTTTTAATAGAAACATCTAATTTACAATTATGTAATATTGGATATGCTAGTGAATTTTTCTCTATGTAAACTAGTTACCTAGAGAATGGCCTAAGGTTTATATAGCTGTTATTACTAGAATTTAGTTTAATTTATTAATAAATCCTTCAATTAGATCAATTTCTCCCTATTAAACAATTTATATATTTCCAAAGTTGAATGCATCCTCCTGTGGTCCAGCCTAACTTCTGAATAAATTTGAAAATGGGTATTTTTAATGATTAAAATCTTAATAAAGAGCTCACCTTGATGTAAAGTGCTAGTATATGTTTAGATATTCCCAAATGGTTACATATGGGTTACTCTATATCATATATGTTGTAATGCTTCTCACCAGTAAAACAGTTTTGCATTTCATTTCTTATGCGTGTTTGCTCCTGGGAAAACTCACATAAAGTAAAGTCATAATTTCAGCAACCATAAGAACCATACAAACAAAAGAAGTTACAGTCTTTTCATGATGGTAGATTAAACATACTTGGGGTATAGCCAAGTTAGTCTTTTTCCTGTATTTTTATATTTTTATTGAGGTATAATTGACATATGGAAAACTGCATGTATTTAAAATGAACAATTTGATAAATTTTGACTTGTGTATGCCCATGAAGTCATCACCACAGTCAAGATAAAGACTATATCACTCCCAAAATTCCTTTGTGTCTTACTGAAAACTCTTCCCTCTCACCATTCCCCAAACCTCTTCTCTCTCCTATTCACATACAATTTTCTGTCACAATAGTTTATTTGCAGTTTCTACTCCTGTTTTTCTAAAGGATTTTCTTTCTTTCTTTTTTTTTTTTTAAAGGATTTTCTTTATTTATTTGAGGGACAGACAGAGAAAGAGAGAGCGGAGAAAGAGGGACAAGCAAACTCTGTGCTGAGCCCAGAGCCTGACTTGGGGCTTGATCCCACACCCCTGAGACCATGCCCTTTGTTGAGATCAAGAATCCTGGCTTAACCAATTGAGCCACCCAGGGACCCCCTACTCTTTAGTATGAATGAAATTGTATATTGTGCACTCTTTTCTGTCTCCATTCTTTCATTCAGCTCAGTTATGTTGAGATTCATCATTGTATTGCATGTATCAACAGTTCATTTTTTAAAATTGCTGAGTGGTATCCCATTATCTAGGCATAACACAATTTGTTTATCCATTTACCTGGTAATGAGCATTTGGGTTGTTCCCAATATTGGGTTATTACAAACCAAGCTAAGAACATCCATGTACAATCTTTGTACAGACATATGCTTTCTTTCATTTTAGGGCAAGTCTTAGCTGTGGAGTGCCTGGATCTTGTGGGAGGTGTATGCTTAACTTCTTTATTTATTTTTTGGTCCTCTTCGTTATGGAGATATATAATTGGGAAAACTGCATCGTAAAGGAATCAAACACAAAAGATAAGTGGTTTGTTAGAATTTACTAATCAGTATGACTTTCGAACTTCTTCATGAATATTTCTGCTATATGGAGGTAATAGTTAAAGTGAACCAAGTTTTGGGTCATAATAGCTACTAAACCTGATTCTTTTTTAGATGCTGTGAAATGTAGGTTACTATGTCTCTGAAAAACTGCCTCAGTGTGTTCTCTGGAGATGAATTCTCTGGTGCCTGCTTTTTGTTTTGTTTTGTTTTGTTTTTTTACTAACCTCATACCCCAAGTTATAGTATATATTTGTGCTCTGATGAGTAGGGGGGCATGGCCCTATGTGATCAGCCTACCAGTTACATTTATTCTAGGTCCTGTCTCTAGGCCTCTGTAGTACACTTGGGTATTATACTTCATATCCAGGAGCTGCTTTTCAAACCTCACACCAAAGATTTGTGTGAAATAGTGTTAAAATTGCTATCATAATCACCTGTGCCTATGTCAATGTCCTGTCATAATTCTATATGGCCACTCTATTTATTTACTAATTGACCTTTCTCTGGAGGTCGTGACCACAAATCCTTATAGAAGTTTGATGGGCATTCATGGGTACTACATGAGACTAGTATTAAAATTTGCTAGAAATATCAATAAATTGAATACATAGGGATTTACCTCAAATAGTTCTGGTCTAATACTGTAATCAACTGAATACTATTATCTAATCCATGTGGCTAAGTTAATAGCCCAGACCCTAAGATGATATGAAGAAGAATCTTGTCCCTTAGAGTAGTGATTCTCAGTTCTGGCTTGTTAAAGTCATCATGAAAGCCGTTGAAAAGGCATTCCCATTTATGTTAACAGAAGTGACTTAATAAGACAAAGCAAGTTTTGTTTGGAAAAAAGAAAAAGGTATTTCATGGTACCAAGTTGGGTCTCACACCATACCAATTAAATCAGAATCTCTGAAATAAAGCCAAGCACTTGCGTTAAGGCTAGAAAGAAATCCATACTTAAAATTTACAAGCCTTTTAGCTCTTTTTTTTTTTAATTTTTAAAATTTGTAATCATCTATCACTGTTCAAGTTGAGAGCTTGCCAAGGTTTTGGCTGTGACTGTGGCAGCTGCAATAGCTAATGAGAATTTAGTAATTTCTAATGTTGAATCAGTTTCTTCCATTTGTTTTATTTATTGGTGGGCTGTTTAAAGCATTAGCATTCCAAAATCAACAAATCATGGCTATATACTATGTTTCTCTGTGTCCAGATTGGGCAATTACTATATTAATTTTCTATTGCTGCCATAACAAATTACCATAAAGTCAGTGCCTTAAAACAACCTAAATTTATTATTGTACAGTTCCATAGGCTGGAACTCAAACAAGGGTCTCATTGGGCGAAAATCATCAGATGTCAGCAGAAATGCATTAACTTTAGGAAGATTCTAAGGAAGAGTCTATGTCTTGCTTTCTTTCTAATTTCTAGAGACCACCCACATTCTTTGGTTAGTGGCTCCCTCCCTCCTTATTCAAAGCCAGCAACACCGTTGCATCTCTCGGACCCTATTTCTATAGTCACATATCTCTCTGACCAAAGCTAGGGAAGATTCTCTATTTTTTAAAGACTTCTGATTAAATTAGTCCCATCCAGATAACCAAAGATAATCTTCCCATCTCAATGGAAATTGAATCACATCTGCAAAGTCCTTTTTGCCATATATTCTAACTTATCCACAGTTTCCAGGCTTTAAGATGTGGGCATCTATATGGACTAACAGGTCCGCCACAGTAAATGTTTAGACAGAGTGAGGGATTAGCTTCTCTAAGTCCTTTCTGATAGTAATTTCTGTAGCTCTTTTGTAGCAGAACTACATCTATTAACAGCTGCGATGAGAAAAGGATATAGCTCTTTAGGAACATATTTAAACACTCAATTTCACTGTGTTTCTATGAAACACAATCTAGACCATTGAGTACATGTGCCTCATGATGACCAGAATGATATCTGTATGCAGGAAGACCTTCCATTTCCCTAATCCTTGTTTTTTAGTTTTCCATTGCTGGGATTGTTCTTCTACACCCCAAACACTATGCTTTTACCACAGAGAAACAAAGAACTAATTTCTTGGACACTTCAACTTTCTGTAAAGCCACATAAAATACATTGTATGTATTCTTACAGATATTTTTTGTCCAGCTCTTAAAATTTGCCCAATATAAATGATTTTCATCTTTCTCCCACATATATGCATCAAGATGTCAAACATTCTCCAGGACTCTTGCTGTATCTTAGAGCTAGAGCCTAACTAGAGTCTTAGTCTCTTCTCTCTTAGCAGTTGTCTTGATTTAAAAGATTTATGGGTGCCAGGTTAATTACTTCAGAGACTTTATCACAAAAATAAGAATTTTGATTTGGTCATTGCCATGAAACTGAGTTTTCATTTGTTCTTTGTAGCACAAACATCTTCTCAGTTATTTTTTAAGAGTTGGAAATGAGAGTTAATTTCATTTTTATCTCTGCATATTTAATATGCCTACCTCCTTGCCTCAGTAAGCCAGTCCTATGGCTCAGCCAAATATCAATGGAGAGAAGACACATAATCCATCCTAAGGTATCTAATGTTTATGGGTAGTAATACAATCTATGAAAGTATGAAATCAGAATTCACACTGGAGCTATTTATTCAAGGTACATGTGCATATATGTTTTGAGTTTTTGGTTTTGAACTCACTTAAACCTTTAATTGGCAAAATTACTTTGTCAAAATGCATGGAAATTTTTTGCCAAAGATAAAAAGAAATTCCCTTCTTTATCGGGGCTAAATGAATTGTAGGAAATTTTTATTAAGTCAGTAAATGAAAGATTCAGAACTCCAAGGCTGAGAGACATCAGCCAAAAGGGCTTATCAACAAAAATGCCTTTCTTTTATGGTAAGATTAAATAATAATTAGGTACTACAGTACTGACTTTTCATGCTTCTGCTAGTAAAGACTTCTTTATTTAGAGGCTTTGGAAATGGAACTTATTCCCATTTTAGGAAAGACAAAAACAAAGGGATTTATTTCTCATTGGACATAGCAAACCACTCTCTACTTAAGGTTTCCACCTTTCATGTTTAACCTACAATAATTGACACTCAAGAGCAGTTTTAGAATTTCCTTTCTCATGTGGGACATGATAGGTCAACATTACTGCTTCAGAACACATACAGTTCTTACAAGAAAACCCAAGTGTGCAGAAATTCCTATGGCATAGTACAAAGGTCTTTGAAGATTTTAGGCTTATTATTTCCCCCTTTTTAAGAAATTAATTTACATCATCTCCTAGGAATAAAATGTTCTCAGCTATGCTTAACTATGTTCTTTTAGTGACACTTTCACAAGTCTATATGTTCAGAAAGTAAGAAGACCTTGTCATGTAGCAAATGGCTAAGAACCCCTCATTCTCTACTCCAGCCTCTCTACAGGATTGTTCAAAGTTCCCTTGCACACTATTTACAGGAATTATGCTTTTTAAAATTCCTAAAATAATATGTGAAAACTAGTGTCATATTAATTTGTATTTTATTATCACTGAGGTGGAATATTTTCCCAGCTTTATAATTTTTAAAAACTTAAACTTCTGTGATTTCTTTACTGTGTTATCAGATTACATTTCTTGGAATTGTACGTTTTCTTGGAATTAAAATTATTTTTGTTTTAAAAATTCTTATTATAAAACTTAGGCTTCCTCATTTTAAAACCTTTACACAATAAAGGAAATCAGTCCTGGCCTTTGAGTCCTTAAAACCATTAGTGACTTTTTCACTTTATAGATAAGCTTAAGTCATGAGAGCATAAGTTTTAGACTCTACAGTGATGTGAACAAGTTAGGGATACGGTCACATAGATATTAGAATGGCGTTTGTTGAAAAGAAAACATATGAACAAAAGCTAAATTGTGTTTTTGAGGCTATATCTATGTATAATCATTTTTTTTAAAAGTGACATGGATAAAAAAGTACAAACAAATGCAAACAAAAAAGATACAAACTTTCAGTTATAAAATAAATAAATCATGAGAGTGTAATGTATAGCATGGTGACCATAGTTAATACTTTGTTAAATATTTGAAAGTTGCTAAGGCTGTAGATCTCACGAGTTCTCATCACACACACACACAAATAAATAAATGAATCAGGATATAGGATGTAGGACCTGTTTAGAAGTATTCTAGTTATTTGGAACAGCCCATATAGACTGAAGACATTTTGAAAAATTGGGCATAGGCTAGAATATTTAATTAAAGAGTTATGTATACATATCTGCATGTTTTTATGCATTAGCACCTAGCCTTTTTCCAGTAACTATTTAAGGCAATCTATAAAACTTCCAACATATGACTTTTTGTTAAATTAATGCAAAATAAATATTCTAGGAAGTTAGTTATGGTATAAAATGAGGTGCTTTATATGTAACCTTGACTGACATGAATACGCTTTTTTTTTTTTTTTAACAATAGTTCTAAATTTACAGAAAAACTGTGAGGAAAGGACAAAGATTCTATATATCCTACAATCCTGTAGTATTAACATGCTACATTAGTATGCTATATTTGTTATAATTAACAAAATAATATTGACACATTATTATTAACTAAAGTCCATATTTTATTTTGAATTTCTTACTTTTTATCCAATGTCCTTTTTTTCTTTTCTTTTTTTTTTTTTTCTTATTCCAGGATGCCATCCAATGGATATGACATAGCGTTTAGTCATCATGTCTCCTTAGGCCCCTCTTGGCTGTGACAGTTATAATATGGCTTTTTAAAACATGGAAATTTTGTAGAATAAGGGTAGAGGAAAATCAGATAAAGTCAAAGTTGTGAATAAAGACAAAATAATACCATTATTATGTTATTTATTACCATATACCTGTTATGAGATTATGTTCCATGTCTAGAGATGGGCAACAAATATGGCTTTGAACCTCAGTGTCCAAAAGATACAAAAACACCAATTGCTTATGATATTTCATAGAAATGGAACTCTTCTTAGTACAGAGTCCTGGGATAACTTTCTCTTGGGGCCATAATAAAGACTCTGTAATATCCTTAATATTTTCTTTAACATTATGTTTATGGGAAATCTAAAAATGGCTTATTAAAGCTATTTCCTGTAACATCTTAAAAGTGGGCCAACGTCATGATGACTAAGTGCATTTCAGGTGTCACAGGAGGGATGGCTAGGGGGTAAATGCAGGGCAGTTATCCAAGCTCATTGGAAGATTGAGCACTTCCCCTAAATAGCTCCTCCTACACAGCTTATCCCTAGGTTTCCAAGGAGAATCAGATAATTCAATAGAGGCAATATTGATGGTTTCAGGTTGGCCCTTCTGACCCACCTCACCCAAGTCTTTCCCCAGCTTCTTCATTGATGCAAGACAAACCAAAGACTTTAAACATGAACACTTGAAGAGAAATCTCCATGAAGGGCATTTAGAGTAGGAAGGCTAAAGGTGGAGCTATGAGGACTGGATTTTGACAAGTGTTCCAGGCACCTTGCAGATTGAGGGATAGCTGCCTCCTCAGTCTTTCACTGCTTCTCATTGCATTTATTCATCTTGGTCAGGCGCAGTTGCTCATAAAAGTGAATTATGTTTTCTTTGGCCACATCTGTGTACAGTATAAGGTTGCCAAATGTATGAAGCTACCTTCCCTATGCAATTATAATATCCCAGAAATGAAGTGAGATTTTCTGTAATCACAATTACTTACATTGTTCTCTAGATTTTAAATTTTTCTGTGGACAGTATTGCTAATTAAAGATTGCTACAATTAAAATAGAAATGTGACCTACTGTCCTTAAGCTTCCTTTTTTCCCCTTAATCTTCTTTAATATATCACATACATCCCCAACTCTTACTCTAGCCTTGTTCTGTACACTAGGCTTAGTAGATCACTATTTGATTTCTGACTTTATTCCATGATAAGCATGACTTTGGAAAATTTTTCCAACATTTTGGGGACTCAGTTGCCTCAACCATAACTTGGGAAGTGTATACCAAAGTTAAAGGGGCAAAGATCAAAATTAAATGAAACAAATTATGTGGTGCTCTTATATAAATATTTAGAAAGTATTACTGAATGAATGATGTTATCCATTTCTCTATGTATACATAAATACAATATATTTAAAACTATTTACCTATCTACATATTATATATGATATTCACCTTATATATCATAATTCTTAAATCATTATGCCCTTTCCATGTTGTCAAAAGGCTTAGCTGATATTTCTTTCTGTTCTTTTGAATTCTCCATCTTCCCAGCTATCAGATATATTCACAAACTTCCAGGATGCTCAGCTTAGGGGAATTTTATTGCTTCTGAGAGGTTGGGAATTTTATCCCAACCTTTATTTGATTCTCTGCCTGAGAAGAAACGATCCTGTGACCGAAAGAAGGCTACTAGCTTGAACCTGAGTGACCTTTCATCTCCAGTAAATCAGGCGAGGTCAGTGGTGTGGGGCAGACTAACCTGCCCATCTGTTGGTAAACACCACATCAGTGGACCCTCCCAACCCCAACTCACCCCATCCTGGACCATGTCTTACTTGCTCATCTTTGAATTCTCCCTGAAGAGTTTTTGTATTTCTTGCTCATCTTTGAATTCTCCCTGAAGAGTTTTTGTATTTCCTATAGCAGTTATCAAACTTCCCTCTAAACCACAGTTTCCTTAAAAGTTGTAAATGCAGGATAAACTTTTACATTCTCTCCTTCACCAAGCACAGTCACAGGGGGACTATGTAATACACGGAGTTGAATGAATGCATGAGGGACAAGAATAGGCATCACTCAGAGATTCCCTGGCCCAAATATTTTACTGCCTCAAAGCTCCTATTACCTATTTTCCAACAAGAGCTTTCTTGGGTAGACACATGTGACTACCTTGAATGCTGCCACACATTCCATAGTGGAAGACAGAGTCTTAAGGAATGAACTCACATTTTGTGGAGGACTGGGGCCCAGAGCAGTCACAGTTCTGTGATATCTTTTTTCTTGACCGAGATAGGATGTTGTAGAGAGAGGGCATCATGAGGGCAATGATAAGAGTTTGGGTACCTCGGAGGGAGTGATCAGATGTATATAGATACAGGGAGAGGCACCAAAAGTAAATATTCTCAGACTGTTCAACATTACTTTAAATGATTTCCCTACAAGTTATTTCTCAAAATTTCTAAGTGTTCATCCTGACCAACATACCATGTCTATGTTGAGCATATTTTTTGCTAGCTTCAGGGGTAAAAACAGTGCAAAACTATATAAGCTACAAAGCTGGTTTACCAAATTGTGCAGCAGGAACTTTCTTGAATGAAGGAATGGGTGTGTGGCCATGACTAAGCAACTGAGAAATGCTCTGCCTCTCTTTAAATCCACTGGTTGGGAAGGAAAATTTTGAAGATTCATAGTGCATTTTCTTAAGACTTTGTTTCTTTACTCATGAGAGACATACACAGAGAGATAGAGAGAGAGAGAGAGAGAGAGAGAGAGAGAGAGGCAGAGACACAGACAGAGGGAGAAGCAAGCTTCATGCAGGGAGCCCTACATGGGACTCCATCCCTGGTCTCCAGGATCAGGCCCTGGGCTGAAGGAGGCACTAAACCGCTGAGCCACTTGGGCTGGCCAGTGCTTTGGTTTCTATTTCTCCTGTGGAAAGAAACTTTTTTGATTGTCTTAGATGTAATAATTTTATTTAGTTTAGGAAATAAGAGACAGAGAACTTTCCAGAGAGAATCTTTGTCTTTTTGTTTTGTTTTTTGATGATTTTTTCTTTTTTTTTTCTTAATTCAGATTTCTTTTTTTGAGCAGTTTTAGATTCACAGCAAAATTGAGAGGAAGGTACACAGATTTCTCCATATACTTCCTGCCTCCACATGCATTGCCTGCCCCATTATCAACATCCTCCGCCACAGTGGTAACATTTTTTAAAAAATTGATGAACTTATACTGACCTATCATTATCACTCAAAGTTCATAATTTACATTAGGACCCACTCTTGTGTTGTACATTATATGAGTTCAGACATGTAATGACACATATCCACCATTATAGAATCCTACGGAGTATTTTCACTGCCTGCAAAATCTTCTGTGCTCTGACTATTCATTAGTTCACACTCCCCTCAGCCCCTGACAACCACTGATCTTTTTACTGTTTCCATTGGAATATAGCTGATATTCCCATCATCTTATCAAATTTGTTTTCACTTGTCTTTTTTTACATTATAAACTTTATATCATGCATAACTAACCCTTACATGCTATAGCTATGTTGTTGTTTTCCTAAAATTTTAATTTTATCTTGGATTAAAAACAATCTTTTTTCTTTTTATTTATTTGCCTCTCTTACCCATATCTAAACACTACATTGTTAGCCCGATGTTATTCCCACTCTACCAATTATTTTATTTTACGATGCCACTTTATTTAAAATTTCTTCATGTCTTGGTCAGAACAAACAGGGCTTACTACATGTATTGAGTAACAAGGCAGGATCCATCACCTATTTGGGCTTAAATGTAAGTAAATCTATCACAGATGTGATAAATAAACATCCCTAACACTGTGTGAGTGCATAATGGCATGCTGTGGGGTACAAAAGGTTAATAAACTGATATTTGTGCCCAAAGAAGTTTCTAGTCTAGTTGAAATGATGGGACATATTCACATGATTCAATTAGGTAACATGACTTGAGAGTATATCACAACAAGATAGGCTGAAATAATGACATGCTAATTTGTGAGACACAGAAATTGACAGGAGAGGGAAGTCCATGCTATAAAAAATATGGGTGTGCTAATTGTGAAGTTCAGATTCACACAGGAAGAGAGAGTGCAGAGGGCCCTGTGACCTTGCCTCTGGGTGGAGGAATTTTCAGAAGAGGAGGTGATGGGGGCCACCATCCTGGCAGGACCTAGACACCTACATGACTGGATTTCAAGGAGTTGCCAGGAATTTTCCTTCAGCTGTCCTGGAATGTTTGGTAGAATGTACTCACCCCAGAGCCCACTTAGAACCATGTCCCACCCTGCCTGTGAGGGTTGTACCAGCCCAGAGAGAACCCACCAGGGGAGAAAGAATCAGCCTCTGTAGAATAAGACAATATTGTGTTTTCATACTTAATATTTTTTTTCTAGCTGGAAACAAATGGATAGTGAATAAGAAACAATGGGAAAAGGTATCCTGTAAATGAAGGAAGAGAGACTAGTTTACTGTTTTGCATATGTATGTATCTCTGTGGTTTAAAATTCTGTTACTGAATTCAGAAACCTGTCTTAAACAGGAAATGTAATTATTCCTGGAAAAGTCCTTTAAATTCCCCATGCTTAAGAGATAGTGAATTTCCATCTCTAGTGTGTTGCTTACTAGTTACGGAGCTGGGAGCAAGGTCAGTTTCTTCAGCTGCAAAATGAGGGTCTTAATACCCTTTTCATGGGATTTGAAGGGAGGTAATCAGAATATAAGTATGTAGATTTCAATTTGTCCCATTTTCTCTTAAAAGAAAGCTTTCTAACCTCAAACATGTTTAGTTTTAAAAATGGTTTTGAGCTTATGGCAAGTGGCAGTGAAAAAATACAGTCTGGCAAACAACTGTCCTTGAAAGATTGCCTTAAAGTCAGCTTGTTGGTTGAAAAAGTAGGCCTTCAGTGTCTGTGATGGCTTGGAAATCAGAAAAGATCATAGAACTAGAGTGGAGACAGCACACTGTCCAGTTAACATTTCAGAGAAATAAGCTTTTCCTCATTTCTTAAATATTCCTAGGTCACTACAGTATTTATTGTAATGGTAGATTTTAGAAAGCTAGTTGTCTTCTCCATGGGGGTCTCTTGTCTATTTTCTGTAGTTAGATGGAGGCTAATATACTAGGCATATCAACCTTGACAAATGATCATAAAGTTATCATCTTAAAATATTACCACTTATTATCACACAGTTCTGTAGGTCAGACAGCTCAGTATAACATGATTCAGTTGAGTCTTGTGTAGCACCTCATAAGAATCCGGGGATGAATCCTTACCAAGCTCATTTAGGTTGTTCGCTGAATTCTGTCCTTTGTAGCTGTAGTACTGAGGTCCCCATATCTCTTCTACATCTCCACCAGCAGTTATTCCTGTAAGTTTTCTACGTACTTTTTCACACTGTCCATATGGCCACTCCGACAAAGATGGGTAAGGTCCCTCTCATGCTTTAAATCTTTCCAGCTTATCCTTTTGCCACATTTCTCTGTTTTTAAGGCTCGAGTGGTTTAGATTGAGTCCACCTGGATAATCCAGAAAAATCTCCTTCTTTTTAAGGCCCTTTAGCCTTAATTATCTCTGCAAAGTATCTTTGCCATATAATGTAACATTCAAAGTTTGCAGAAATTTGAACATCTGAAAGGGACCGTTCTGCTACCATAAAAAGTTAAAAGCTATTACTCTTCATTTTCAGAGCAGGTTGTCTTCCTAAGAAAACACTTTCTTATTTCAGTTAAATGATCTTGGCTATGCCTGCCATCTAATAGGCTTGGAATATAATCTCTCAGAGGAGTAGTTCCTGGCATTTAATAGACAATAATTTGCCTCAGATATGTGCTTATTTGTTTGGGATTCTCTCCTAACACAAGTGCCAAGTGTTTCCCCCCATCCCTGTTATGGTTCTCAGTTGTAGGATCCATTTTCTAGAATACCAAATAGAAAAAAAAAAGTATTTCTTATTAAGAATCATACTTCATTAAACCTAAATATTTTTTGAACATATTATTTGGGACAATGGTCAGGAAAGGAATTAGAAATAGATTGTACTACATTTCCTGGTAATGTGGGCAAACATAGATGGTAAGTCATCTGTTGTCATCAGTAGGATTTAGCTGGTAGGAGACTCACATTTCTTGCTGAGGAACCATTCTGGTCATTGAGGGTGTGTTACTTTCAGGAAGGAGTTAAGTTCCTCTTCTTATGGGTGCAAACAGTGGCTGCAATGCCTATAAATGAATCAAAAGAATGAGGAGTTGATTCTTGTATCCATGTTCTATTACTGATCATATTTTTTTTACCCAGTTTAAGCAAATAATCTCTGATTCTTTCTTTATCTTTCCAATATTTTTTTTCCTTCAGACTGATTTTCTCTTTCTCCCTTTGGCTCACTTCTTCTTAACCATTTCACTGCTAATTAGGATTTCTAACAAGAATGAACAGAAGTAAAGAAGTGAAGCGCACAGGTACATCTGACCCTAAGTTGGACTCTTTAGTCATCCTTGCTAAATGCCAGTGACAGTCATTGATAACTGAGGGGCCCTACTCTAAACCTATGGATGACCTTTAATAAAAATATCTATACATAATTAGAATACAAATTATTTTATAAGATGATGGGGCAACCTGGGTGGCTCAGCGGTTTAGTGCCACCTTCAGCCCAGGGCATGATCCTGGAGACCCGGGATCAAGTCCCACATCGGGCTCCCTGCATGGAGCCTGCTTCTCCCTTTGCCTGTGTCTCTGCCTCTCTCTCTCTCTCTCTCTCTCTCTCTCTCTCTGTCTCTCATTAATAAATAAATAAAATCTTAAAAAAAAAAAGATGATGAAGCCGGACCCAGAAACATTTACTATCTTGTGCATAGTCACACAACACAAATACCATGTAAATTTTCTCAATGTTCAGAAAGTTGACCCTATTTCTTTCCTATATGGAGATGTCAAAACCAGAATTTGTTAGTGAGTTACAGTTGCACTGAATAAGAATCAATATGAATAAGCCAAGATAAGAATGCAAATCTGCTATTCTGTCTCATATGTGTTTCCACCAGCTTATGTCTGGCTAGGTATGGACAGTCCTAGGGAAAGTGAGTATGCTGTACTGTAGAGGTTATGTGTGGTGGAAAGCACCATATGTGTCATTACCTGCATCTTCACATGTTATTATTAGTGTGCCATGATGCCTTGTTTTCCACTAATAAATCACCATAAGCTTGAGGCCTTTGTCTTGACAACCTTATTTTCTCTCAGCCCAAGACCCTTCCATGGTCCCGGTGATATATGACTAGATCTCATCCTTGCTTGGATTCCTGTATATAAAGAATTTCTCTTCATTTTAAAGGCTTTTTCCTATTGAAATTCAGCCAAAATCTAATGAGAAAACTTATCCATTATGGAGTTTTACTCTTGAAGCAAATATGAATCTCCAGTTACAGAAATCTTGTAGGTACTATCTGCCTTTAGTTAGGAATTATTTAGAAATTGAATAAGAAATCCCTTTCATTGACTGACATTTTGAAGATTAAATCTGAAGCCTCTTGAACTTCATTACAGCTTCATGAATATTATAAGGCTCCCAAACTTAACCCGTCATTTTGAAACTCAGCCAGGAAGGTATCAGTGGTGTTAAAAATTGTTTTTATGGAATGCCTTTTCTTCTAACTGGTTTAAAGCACCCAGCACATTGTTTTGGTCTATCTCTATGACACGCATATAAGTTGTTAGGTAAAAGGTCTCACTATCCCCATTTTATAAGGTGGGTCATCAAGGGTCAAGGAAGTGATAGAAAACTAACAAAGAACACATAATTCTCTAGTAGATATTACTAAGCTCTGAATCTCTCTCTGGGAAAGTCACTTTCACTACTGGGTTTCCTCTTATTCGCCTCACATTGTGTTAGCTATGCATGCATTCAGCCCTCAACTTCTGCTTCAGCCCAGTGCCCACCCCCTGTGGTCCCCTTCCCTTCATTTGCCCACCCACTTGATTTCCATCAATAAACCTCTTCCTACTCCAAGCCCTGGAACATCATTATTAATCTTTAAAGTGTGTGAGATTCTCCCAGGGTGCTCTGGCCTCAACAATGGTGATGCTTTCTAAGCAGATTTATGATAAATCCCAGGAATCTTCATTTTAGCAGGTACCTTTAAAGGGTCCAATGCTCATAGTAGTTGAGAAAAGTGCCCCACAATCCTGATATGGAGTGGAAAAGTTAGAAAGATTTTTAGAATCTTGAGTCTATTAACCATGGCTTAATAGATTCTAGGTCAGCTCTCTTATCTAGCGTAAGTTCCTGAGAAGCAAGACTGGAGGCAGAGATTCTTTTGCTAATGATTTATTGAGTTGTATTCTCAAGAGAAGGATAAGGAGGGAATCAGGAAAGGGCTGAGTAATAAGTTAGCAATTTCTCAGCTGGAGAGAAGTTTCAGTCTGATCCCACAAGCATGCGCTGGAATACAGATTGGCCACAGAATTAGCAAGGGGGGCTAGTCTTTGAATGTTAGAGGCAGTCAGTTATTTGGCCTAGTTCTTCTAGGGTGTAGGGGAAGTGGTAGGGAGGAGCAGCTTTCCTGCTGAGGCATTTCCAGGTTGTATGAGAGAAATCTTCATAGAAGAAGGTAGTAGGAGGTTGTTATTAGCATATCAAGGCTATGAGTATTCTGCCTGGGAAAGGTAATCTGGGTAGGACACCAATAATATCTGCTACATCCCTCAATTCAACAAGAATCATCTTTATTCCTCCTAGTCTTGAGCTCGTGGCTTTGTCATTTGCCCAGTCCAGTATTAACTCTATATTTTTGTGTCTGGGTACCTTCCCTAGCAGCTTATATAGTACCACAGTTGCTTAAAAACTTGTTCTTCACAATCCCCTTCCTAGATAGAAAAGTCCTACCCTGGAACCAGTCCATTAAACGGGTACCATCTCTGGTCACTGTTAGTTTGCAGATGTCTACATGGCTCTTCCATGACTTCTTGTTTCCAAGATCCCAACACGGGTTCTCCCTTTCCTGCTTAACTTATTTGCTGGACTCTGTCTCTAGTTCCAAGAAGGACTTTTGTATTGCAGAACTCCAGGGGTATCATTTTCATTGCATTATCTGAGAATGGCACCTTCTAGAGATGTGCCGTAGGGCATCCCAGGCAATACTCCTTGGGAACAGGGTTTTTCCTCTAGACTAGATTTCAGCAGAATCTAGCAGCCCAGTCTTGTCCTCTCTCAGTCTTTCATTTCCCAGGCTCTGCCTGGTGGTATCAGAAAAGCTAGGAATGCTTTTACCTCACTATGCCTGTTGCTTCTACCATGTTTCCCCCTTTCATAAGAATTTACCAAAGGTTTTAAAATCGTAAGAGGCCATCAAATGTTATTATACATTTCATGATATGGCAAACGATAATGAAACTGAATGCTTCAATAAAATTACTTCACTTGATAGAGATGTTGCTAAAAGGTCCATATTACAAAGTAAATAATAAATTAAATGTGAAAAGTAGAGGACGGAGATATTAAGCTAGCTTCCCGGACCCTGGGATCACAACCTGCATATGACTTGGCTGTCTCATAGAACTTAGGGTCTGTGTGCTATAGCAGAAATTTGGAAAGTACTACTTCCAACAACTTTCCTGCCAGAAAATTCCTATTCTAAAGATATAGCACAGTAATGTGCTCGGCAAAAGAGACTTATATTTTTAAAATTCATTTACAACAAAATTCACATAAGTGAAATAATTATAACTACTTGAACATACTATAATAAATATCATTATTTAATTTAAAAACTAATGTGGCAGCTGACAGGAATAAAAAATTCACTAAAGAGAAAAGTTTACTTTGGTAACCAAAGCAAACCAAAGGTATAATTTGCATCTATCAAAGTGGGAAGTATTTTACAAAATGGTAGTATGTAGTGTTGGTCAAGATATGGTAAAATGGACATTCAAATATGCAGCTAATGGTAGAATAAATGGTATAGATTTTTTGAAGGACGGTTTTTTCAAAATATATCAAATGTCTAAAGAAACATCTTGATTGAGAAATTTTACTGCAAAGGATTTATACTAAGAAAATGATCCAATATACAATGATATAAATGTGTGTGTACAAACAGGAAAAATAAAAACTTTCAATATTCCTAACCCCCAACAGAGCAAATATTAGATGAATGCTAGGGTATATAGTATATATAAATATATATACACATATATATTTTATTTCTTTTTAGACATATATATTTTAAATATTTTTTAAAGCAGTTTCAGAATCACAGCAAAATTGAGAGAAAGGTACAGAGATTTCCTATATACTCCCTGTCTCCATCAATGTACAGCTTTTCCTAGAATCAGCATTCCCTACCAAAGTGGTACATTTGTTATGATTTATGAACCTACACTGACCTATTATTATTAATCAAAGTCCATAGTACCACTGCTCTTGGTATAGTATCATACAGAGTATTTTCACTTCTGTGAAAAGCCCCTGTGCTGTGTCTGTTCATCCCTCACCACCCACCTGAGCCCCTGGAAACCACTGATTCTTTTTTATTGTCTCTATAGTTTTACCTTGCCCAGAATATCTCTTATTTGGACTTACATAGCGTATATTCTTTACATATGGCTTCCTTTACTTAATAAAATGCATTTAAATGCCCTGCATGTCTTTTCACATCTTAATAGTATTTCCTTTTACCACTGAATAATAAATATACTCTTGTCTAGATGTACTATAGTTTCTTTATCATTGCTGGTATATTATTACCATGGATGAAAAGGGCCCCATTTTATTGGGCTTTGTCAGCTATACTATAAATTGACATTTTCAAGGTGATATAATCTGAGCTCAAAGTTTGGAGGTTTGGAGAGCAGGAAAGTTTGGAAAAGATAGAGCAGGCTTGAAGTTTCTCGGGTCTAACAAGCTCAGGTAGAACAAGGCTTCTATGTGGCCTATTCCAGGCTGTATGATTCTGAATTTGGTTTGAGATCCAAAACCCAACTAACTATAGGAAAACATTAACTTTGCTTTGTTTGCCTATTTAAATTCACCTATCTTCCTCAGGGCCTCTAATTCACTGGGTTGGAATAAGACTCTTCAGTTTATGCATGTTGAAAATAGTCACTGAGGACTGGACAACCATCTAGGAAAATAAAGCCTAAAAAGGAGTAGTTGGTAGGCAGCCCGGGTGGCTCAGCGGTTTAGTGCCACCTTCGGCCCAGGGCGTGATGCTGGAGCCCCAGGATCGAGTCCCACGTCAGGCTTCCTTCATGGAGCCTGCTTCTCCCTCTGCCTGTGTCTCTGCCTCTCTCTCTCTCTCTGTGTGTCTCTCGTGAATAAATAAATAAAATCTATAAATAAATAAATAAATAAATAAATAAATGAATAAATAAATAAATAAAAAAGGAGTGTTGGTGCCAGAAAGAAACCTGAATCTTCAGTATTGAAAGTCTGCTTGGACTCTGGCTTATTACTTTGTCTAAAACTCTCTGACAAGCTATTTAAAGTTCAGTAAATAATAGTATTATTGGTATCCTTATTAGCCAAGTTAATAAAGGCTTAGGTTTTTACTGTTTCCTCCACATTGTGTATTTGTACTTCTGTCAATATTGCTATTCAGGGAACCTCTTCTTCTTCCATTTCCTTTCTTCACTCTGTGTCTTACATCTACTTAACAACAGTCTATGTCCAACTTCCTATATGAAGCCTCCCTGGAATTTTACAGTGATTGATTCCTTTTCTAAATTCTTATCCTTAGAGGTGGATCTGTGCAATTCGACTCTTTAAAATATACAAGCAGCACGGTCTCCAACATATGGAATGTGCACCATGAACGGCTGAGTGATTTTCAAAATGAGAATGTAGTCACTACAGTATTAAATTCTTATTCTGTTAATTAAATACATAAGCTTACTTTATCCTTAAAACTTTATTTTAAAAGATATTAAAAATTCCTATTATTACAGCTACTAACATCTTCTTCCCCTCAGACAATTGGATGGATATGAGCCTTGAACAGCTCTCTTCCAACAACACTTAGTTCACAAGCTTAAAATGAAACAGAATTATGGTTCTATCTTTTTAGAGATTTGAAGAACTTTCTCACTTACTACTTCAGACTGAAATAATTGCCTGAACTTCCCAACCCTCAGTTTTTCCATTTATACACAGCTTATTTTATTTCTACAGACATTAAGAGCTCCTAATTTGACTAATATATTAAATAGACACTTCATTTATATTACAGTTTATATTCAGTAATCTCAAGTAATAGCTTATAGTCATCATATTAGGTTTCCTTTTGAAAGTGCTCAAGTGTACTCTAGTCACCATCAATAATAATCAAGCCTCAGTTAGGTCATGATCCTTCTCCTGAGCTGTCAGTCATTCACTATGAGAAACATTGAGATAATATAGAAGACAATTGTCTAAATAGCTCTTACTGCTGCATGGAAAGAAGGAAGGTGTGTTTCTATTGCAGGTAGAGTCTATTCTGACAATATGATGGTGGCTTTGCAATTGCAGTAGAAATAGGGGATGTGTTGTGGTGGATTTCTGGCAGCACAGTGGCCTGCAGCTATTCTTACTCTGCATACAAGCTTATCTGGGCTTCTAAAACTTGTATCTCCATCACATTCAAGGAAGCCAGGGGCACTGGAAACTCACCAATAAACCACAGTATCCCTTGGTACACAAAACAAACTTTTTCCCCTATACTAATATAACTTGAAAAAAAATACACTACTGTATTTTTGTGCTGTTCTATATGAGCAGTTGCAGACGTACCTGGTGATTCTGATTCAACAGTTATAAAGGAAAGCAAAATCATTGCTGCCTTCACTTTATAGTTCTGTGAACTTTCAGGGGGCACAACTGAAAAATCAATGCCAAATGTTCTTAGAGAAGATTCTTTTAATGGGTTTCCTGTTGACCTCACCACTAGAAGCAGCTGTCATATTTGATCAATGTGGCAGTGTCATACTGATCAATTTTTTCACTGGGTTATCTTTCCCAAATATTTCTGAGCATATACAGGGTGAATATATAAGCCTTGGTTCCAGTGCTTATTTTTCATCAATCTCTACATTGGCTTTTTTTTTTTTTAGAAAGAGAGAGGGGGAAAGAGAGAATGCCAGCAGGGAGGGGAAGAGGGAGGAGAGAGAGAATCTTAACCAGGCCCCATATCCAGCGTGGAGCCTGATATGGGGCTCAATTTCACCAGCCTGAGATCATGACTTGAACTGAAATCAAGAGTCTGGTGCTTAACCACCTGAGCCACCCAGATGCCCCTCTAAATTAGCTTTTTTATCCCTAGTTAAGGGTGGAATTCATGTCTACTGCTGCCTTTTTGTTCCTAGTTATGAAGGAAATCAGCAGAGGGGGATTAATACCATGTTTCTAACTTCACTCAGAGTACTGTGACAACTCAGCATGACTTGCGTTAATGAGAAGGAGGGTTCTTTGTATGTTAAGTTCATCTGAAAAATGCTGCAGAATATCAGGCCTCAAAAGAGTACAGTACTTTAAAAGCACACATGCATCTATTTAACCCAGAGCATATACAAGCATACACACATGCACACATACACACATATACCCATGGTAAGAAAAAGTTCTATTACTCAATTTTATAACCTGAAGCCAGGATTATCCTCAAATTACAAAGGATTTGATATAAATCTAGTACATAAACCTAGACTTTTCCTACCTTTATGATGAGTTTCATGTATCCATTCTTCATTCTTTCAATATAGCCTTGGTTATGACTAACCCTGTCCATTATATTTGCTATCTCAATTCTGAACCTTAGTGATTAGTGGGTGTCAAGGCCTCTGTGTTCTCCCTTCTCTCTAGAGGTGGATACTTGTTTATATGTTTTTTAGTATCAGTTACATTAAGGGGTGGTCAGGCACATGTACCTCATCTAAATTCCAAGTCCTAATGAAAAATAATTGGCTTTATTACACTAGAAAAAGTCCCCTTTGGGTATGAAAATGAACAAGGAATAAGTGTAGACAGAGAATCATCTTGACCACATTTGTGTTTGTCTCATATACCCTCATCTAAGAATAACTAGAAGCCATGAGGGAAAAATCTTGATACGTTGCCCAATTACTTCAGTAGAACTGAATCCCATGATTGAAGCATTATCCAAAAATGGTGTAACACCTGGCATCCTAGAAAGCAAAATTCCCATAAAACAAAAAAAATCTCGCAGTCAACAGAAATATTGGCCCAGTGATACTAAATTCCATATGTTCCTCAAATGCATTTTTGATGAGTGTGATTTGATGAGATTGAACAAGGTCAGTTTGCAAACACCTGACCCCAATAGTCTAAGTTAGCAGTCTAGGTTAACTACAGGCACAGACAGTGGGTGCTACTTGAGAGAGTTCCTTGTGGTACATTAAGAGCCTCCTCTAAGTTTGTTCTTATTCTGTGACTTCCAAACTGTTATTGCCAACCAAGGCTATATGCCTCAAGGGTTCTTGTTTAATTAGATTCTTAAGTTACCTCTGTGGTTATTTCCCCCAGAACAGAAAGGTACACTTCCAGCTAAGCTCATGGACAATTGTGTCCAGAAGGATTGACCCTTGAGTAGTCTGGGAACTCAGATAAAATCTTAGGAAATCAGTTAATAGTTTCTTGTGGCTAGGTCAATCTGAGGTCATAGAATCTAGAATATTAATTCTTAGTGGTGTGTTTTTTTTTCAAATAATTTTTGTCTGTTTTTAAATTTTCTCTATAGAGTAATGAATGGAACATCTATATGAAAGAGCCATGCAAAGTATTCTGCCTCTATGTCAACACGTTCCATGTGAAATAAATCATGGTGACCTCACCATGTGATGAAATATGTGGAAGTCCTCTTTATAGATTATATAATCTACAAGTAAGAGAGAATTTTATTTTGCACACACAAACATTTATTAATGTGGTGGCAAACACCACATCTTTCTATGAACCTGCTGAGTAAAATATCACTCTTGGATTACAACTAAGTGAGAGACAGAGCAACATAATACTTAAAAATGAGAACTCTGGAGTCATACCAGCGAGGTGTCAGGCTAGTCACCACCACTATACAGCTGTGTGATCTTGAACAAGTCACTCAACCCATTAGTCCCTGGATTTTCTGTAAGTAAGCTGGATATAGTAATATCACTGATTTCATAAGTCATGGTGAGGTGAATAAGATAATATGTGTAAAGCATTTGATTAAATTCCTATCACATAGAAAGCACCTGATTAAATTTCTATCACATTAAATTCCTATCACATTTGATCATGTTATCTCTGTATATGATGCTGGGTCAGGTTTGATGGAATTCTTGCAGATTTTTAAAACAAAGCTTGTATTTTAGAAAAATTTTAAGGAAAAGTTGCAGATTTTTATCAGGGAGTTCTTATATTCTCTGCACTCAAGTTTCTCCTATTGTGAACAATTCATATTGCTATGTTACATCTGCCACAATTAATGCACCAATATTGGTACATTATTATTAACTGAACACCATATTTTTTTCAGATTTTATCAGTTCTCCTTTTTTGTGTTCCAAGAACCCACCCAATGTATCACATTATATTCATTTATATTGTCTCTTTAGACTTCTCTCTGTTCTGACAATTCTTGAACTTCCTTTGTTTCTGATGACCTTAACAGTTTCCAGGAGTTCTGGTCAGATATTTTATTTAATATTCCTGAAGTTGGGGATCGCTGGGTGGTTCAGCGGTTTAGCACCTGCCTTTGGCCCAGGGTATGATCCGGGAGACCTGGGGTTGAGTCCCGCATCGGGATCCCTGCATGGAGCCTGCTTCTCCCTCTGCCTGTGTCTCTGCCTCTCTCTCTCTTTCTCTCTGTGTGTCTATCATGAATAAATAAATAAAACCTTAAAAAATTTTTTTTAAATAATATTCCTAAAGTTGAGTTTGGCTGATGTATTTCTTACGGTCAGACTGGGATTATGGGTTTTGGGAGGAAGACCACAGACATGAAGTGTCTTCTCAACACAACAGATTAAGAGAGTACCCTATCAATTTATTACTGATGATGTAACGTTGATTACCTGTCTAAGATAGTATTTACCAGGTCTCTCTTTTAATACCTCTTTTAATGCTGTGCTCTTTGAAAGCAAGTCACTAAGTGTAATACCCCCTTTTTGAAAGCAAGTCATTAAGTATATTCCACTCTTAAAGGATGGGGAATTATTCTTCACCTTCTTAAGGGCAGGACATACATTTTTTTGGAATTCTGTATATATTTGTCTCTTCTCCATTTATTTTTTTAAATTTAATAATTTATGTATATGAACATGGACTTGTGAGTAGATTTTATACTTTGGGTTATAATTCAATACTATATTGCTTATTTTGTTGCTTAAATTGTTCAGCTTTGGGAAGACCTTTGGGTAGTCTTTCAGTTGACTCTAGTGTCCTTTTGACATTTATCTTGTTTTTTTGTTTGTTTTTTTGTTTTGTTTTGTTTTGTTTTTTTAGCACTTCCTTAGTTTCTGGCATTGCAGGATGCTCTAGGCTCATCTTGTATATTTTCTGCCCCAGCCCTACAATTGTTTATTTCTCCAAGAGTCTTGATTCTTTTTATTAGAAAATGGTTTTAGAAACCAAGACCTGGGCACCGGGTGTGCTTATTGCTTTTGGGTATTATAGCTTCAGTCCACTGAATTGAGAAATATTTATATACCAGTCCACATCTAAATATATATATATATTATATATATTATATAAATATAATACTATATATAATTATATATAATTATTTCTATATAAACTTATGAATATATTAAGCTAAACTTAAATTCATGCTAATGCCTTCAGCTTGATTCCAGTACCACATGGTTTATTCCAGTTTCCCCCTTTGTTTATCTGTAACTTTCCATTCCAACTATGATAAACTTGGCTTCTACCATCTGCCATGCATTGATTTATTTGTTCAACCTTGGTGCATGTACAGCTATTTCAGAATTGTTAACCCACACTCTATGGGAAACAATTTGGCCAACTAGGCTATATTGCTTGTATTCCATTTCTGAATATAATTTTAATAGATTCAGATCAGCCCTCTAACTTCTCAAAGAGGTTCTTCTTATAGAATCTATATTTGGCATTCTTGTTTCTTTAAATATGCCCTTTATAATCTGAGCAGAGCAGTTGACATCCAAGCAGATTTAAATAAAGTCTGCACCCTGTATTTGTTTATCAACAGATTCTGCTAAGAATTCTTTTCCTATATGTGCTTGACAACATTAATCTTAAAAACCACTCTTTCAATTTCTGTGACACATATTGACTAAAGTCTCACTAGCCATGAGTTCTTATTGGGGCCTTAGGAATACCAAATTTGATTCTTTCAAGAGATGTTATTGGAAGACACTGCATAAAAAGGAATATGCCACTCAAGAAATCCCAACAGTTGCAACATTGGCACAGATAGTATTGTGATCTACACGGGCTGTTGTCTACTTAAAATATCAACATAAAATACCAACTAATAGTGACCTAGGAAGATGAACCATAAATTAAAATCCATAGTAGATCTCATTCTTAGGTGGTACAGGCATGCTAATAAACCTTATGATCTATATTTAAATCCCAAAGTCTGTTTAGAATTTGATAGGCTTCTATTCCAGGCTTCCAACTTATCCACTTGACATATGAATTCCAGGGAAAAGGCTGAAGGATATGAAATTGTTTAATATGTACCAAAGTATGTTTCTTATGTATTGTATTTTGTCAAGTTATAGATACTTACTGTATTAATAAGAAGTCAATTATGAAAGTACATAAAATGCCAATGCCATATAATTCTATGGTATTGTTTCTGTAATAAATAAGACTCTATATTGCCTACCAGACAAGGCTATATATTAAGTCCTAATTAAATAGCTCAGAGATCAGTAGAATATTTACAAATAGCTATTATATTTCTGCAAAATCCACTCTAACCTATTAGCTCAGTCCAAACACTGCAACATAAAACTGGAGGTACATTAAAAAGGATAAACTATTGACAGGAACTCAAAATAGATCATAATAGCATTGAATCATAGAACTCTCTTACATATGTAGAAGGAAGCATGTTTCCTATCATCCGTAAATAAGTAGAAGCGGTGCTGTGAGCATAGATATGCCTTCTTAGAGTTTGATAGAGACCCAGAGGAGTAAGCAAGGAATCTGACCCCGCAGGTTGTTGAGAAAAGAGTTGGTGCCTGATGAATTTTAGCAACATTTTAACTTCTCTCTGTGGTTAAAGCAGCCAGCTCTCTGTAACATACTTTATCTCTATGATTACCTGCCAAATGCTTACTGCAAACCCGCAAAGATTAGTTACCCAGGGGGAGTGGTTTATAACTTCATGACAGCATTTTGTGCCAGATCAATAATAAAGGCAAAGGCACATAGCAAGCTGCCCTTGTTTTCTTTGAACTATCCCTCTAATTCAACGTACTGTTACTGACTGGATTCTCAGCACCATTTCAACACAGCAGCAATTGTCCTCATTTGTTTTTCACACACACCATAATTTTTTAACGAATTACCTAAAATGCAATTGTATTTTCAAGGAATTGAGGCTTACCATATATTATCATCAATTTGCAGAGAGCCTGCTGTTCACGTGTCATATAAGTGGGGGATTTCTCTCTTAACAAAAGATTGTGATGGTGAATTTAGAAAAATGTACTGCTCACATATGTTAAACCCAGGTGGGTTTAAGCAATAGAAAATCAACTAATAATAACAGTGATAATAACATATGCTCGGTTAAATGAACCTTCCTTTCTTCTATCCTACATAGGAGTTAATTTACATTTTAATAAACTGAACAGAAAATAATGGAGGGATCATATTTTTCTGTGGTGTGAACAGAGAAAGGCTAGGCAGTTGTGAATTTCATCACAAATTCTCCCTGGAAAAGCAGAAAGAAAACTTAACAGTCTAGATCTTCAAGAAAAACTGAAGGCACTTTAATCCTTTGAGGTCATTATTTTTAAAATGATCTGATTAATTTTTCTTCAATTAATCTGATATTTAGGTCAGTTAGAGGAATATGAATTTTATTTTCTTAACAATATAAAATAATACAGCCCTTTCTATTTTGATCTGAATTTAGAGTGTATCAAATGATATACTGAGTATATAATGCTTTCAGATAGAGAGGCTGTGCAGAGTTAAAAATGCCAAGAAATCAGAAGAATATTTTCTCTGGGATAGTTATGTTTATCACTATTTCCCAAAATACTTCCTTATTTTATGATGAGATAGAAGAATGCTTGTTTTGTTTCTTTTTACTTTGAAATTAATATTGAGGGTCTAAATTTGAAAAGGCAACTAGATTTATGCATAGTGGTGGGGTTGCTCTAATGAAATAGAACAGTCATCAACCAAAGTACTCTTTTGCACTCCAACATTCTCTCAATTTCTATTCTTTATCCTTTCACTTTCAGCATTCAAACTGAGACAATTATTATTATAAACTCAGAAAAAATAAATATCAAACTGATTGTTTTTTGCTTACAAATGTCTTTTCTGTTAGGGGAGTTCTCCAGCGCTTGGATACTTGCATGCATAGTGCCACTTGGTCCCTGCCAAGGGGACTGGAGGCCCCTGCCTCTATACTTATTAGCTACATGACCCTAAGCTTAGGACCCCTGGGATTTCAGCGGAACAGACAATGTACTTCCTTCCCAAATTTTATGCAGCTAAGAAGTAGACCCAGGAGTCAAACAGATGTTGTGTTAGTAATGTGATTGTATATATAGAAAGTTCAAAATAATTTATTGAAAATTGGAATTAATAAAGTAATTTAGCAAGCTTGTAGGATGCAAGGCTAAAATACAACTATCAAGAGTGTTTCTAAAAAAAAAAAAACAAAACAAAACAAAAAAGAGTGTTTCTATATACTAGCAACAAATAACATTTTTTTTCAAATATGCCAATTGTTGCAGCATAATAAAAATCAAATATGTAGATTCTGCCCACTGAAGAACTACAAAACATTGCTGGGATGGATTTAGGAAGCTCTAAATAAAGAAAAGCATTCTGGGCATGCTCTAAATTAGGATCTTGACATCAGTTACATGGTTATGAACTTATGTAAACATTTATTGATCTGTACAAGAAAGATTTCTGCACTTTACCATGTATGAGTTATACCTCAGTTAATTTTTTTAAGATTTTATTTTTAAGTAATCTCCACACCCAACATGGGGCTCAAACCTATGACCCTGAGATCAAGAGTTGAGTGTTCCACTGACTAAGTTAGCCAATAACTCCCCCCATTTTTTTTAAAAGTTAAAAACAACCAAAAAACTAACGGAAAGACAGAAACCACACTGGATTAAGGACATAGATTAGATATATGGCCAAGATAGACTTTTCACTACTTGATCCTAGAACTAGAGAGATTAACCTGTCTAGCCTGCTGGCAGGGCTACACAACAGCCCACATCTACCCAAAGCCTCAGAACCAGCCAGAACCTTTGAGTACTGTCAGATGATTGTTTCCAAATGTGAAAGCAAAGGGCAGAGTTGAGCATGCCCAGTTTCTTCTTTTTTTTTCTTTTTTTTTTTTTCCAGTTTCTTCTTAAAATGAATCACTCATCTTTTACCATTAGGTAAGTGAGGAGGCCTGAAGTGCTAGTTAATAGGGAGTCTCTTTAATAGAAGCATTTAACTGAAAGAAGGGAATGAAGCATTAATCAAAGGGAAAGAAGTTCCCATTTGTGACTTAATTTTAGTCTTCACATGTTGTAAAAGAGTGATCATAGAAGCTATCACATATTGTGTAAAGAGTAAAACGATAAACTATGTGAATGGCTTTGCCATGTAGCAGTAAATGTAGAATTGGAAAAGCAAAGCATAGAAACTTTAGAGGGGCAAGAGATCTTTAGAAAGATAAGCTGATCCACTGTTGGTTTTTTTTTTTTGTTTTTTTTTTTAATTAGGAAACTGAGACCCAAGGAGGTCTAGACTTTTATGTAAGTTCCATGGCATGCTGGAAATGTATCGACGTATTGTAGCAGCACTGCATCTGCATCTGGGTCCCAGGTGTTCGTGTGCCTCGTCCAGAGTTCTTTATGCTATACCATTCTACAGAATAGACGTCCTAACTGGAAGCAGACAGAACCTCCAACCCTTCCCCCTACTGCCATGAAGATCCTGTTTTCAGAGGGTATGCAGTCAGTGCTCCCTCCTTCCCCCCTGTGAAGACCATGTGTGCTGCCTCACCCCAGCAACAACTTGTAGCCCTTATTGTGTTGTAGCAATAAGAGCAAGATTACTGCTTAGAATCAAGGTAGCTATTTTTACAATCCACTCTGAGGTAGTTAGGCAGGTATTCTTTTGAAGGTAAATAAACACAGTCAACTACAATTATTTGATTCTATTTAGTGTATTAGGAAAGGTAATGATTTAATGATACCCTAGTGGTCTATAACAGTTAACACACCACAGAAAACTGAATCATAAAATCCCCTTCTCACTAAAAATCCTGACATTAGTATTATGAAAGGGCACTAAATCCCAGGGAACCCCAGTGTTTACACCTTCCCACCAAGTGACAATATTATTATTGGATTCTCTATTCACTGGTATGAAAATATAGGATATGGGGGGGGGGGTACAGGGAAACCTCTAACATATTCTGTTTATTCAGTGACAGATCCTTGCAACATTATCTGAGACAGTTGCTATGGCAAAGAAAATGGTCCCATAAAGGCCAGATGATTTTCTATGTTGCACCTTCCCAAATGCTAGCTCATAATGAGCTGGGGTAGTAGTTGATGGTGGCACCCCCTTCATGTGCAGACCCAGTGGGCTTGCAAGGTAAAGAAGTGCATGTGCTCGCTTCACATTTACACAAACACACAAACTGTGTTTATTTTGGAAAGGCGTGTGAATTACAAATATTTCCTGCAAACATGTGCCTAGCTTCCTGGCCGCCTGTATAATGAATGGCCCTTCATGTGCAGACCCAGTGGGCTTGCAAGGTAAAGAAGTGCATGTGCTCGCTTCACATTTACACAAACACACAAACTGTGTTTATTTTGGAAAGGCGTGTGAATTACAAATATTTCCTGCAAACATGTGCCTAGCTTCCTGGCCGCCTGTATAATGAATACTGACAGGATGAGTTTCTTTGTCATAGTTTGCTGTTAAAAGACTGGGTGTTGGTACTTTTACTCAGAGAGACAGCTGTGCACATCTGGAAGGATCCTAGGGAGAAGCCCTAAACAAGCTTGATGATGATCCTGGTACACAGTAGGATGCCCTCCCCTCAATCACCAAAAAAGTTCTGCATCTGTAGATTTCTATATCTGTACCCACACTTCCCCTGAGTGTAACAGAAAAAATAAGAATCAGGATTGCATTTGGGATACCACTGCTCCTTCCTCAATTGTAAATGGGGAGATTAATGTCTATTTGGTAGGATTATCATGAGCTCATTATTTGAACAATGTATAAACAATCCAAAAATAGTAGCTAGTGTTAATGTGTATACTTCCCATTAACATTTACCTACTGTTATCTAATGTAAAATTAGTTAAAATTGACAAGAATAGTCTACTAATTGTTTATTGTACATGTACAAAAATGCATGTATTTTTATATACATATAAGAATAACATCATAACATCAATAATAGATACACTTAGAGGCTGGTGTGACTCAAGAAACATCACATTTTAACCAGTTTGTCTTGTTTACACCTGTGCTTCCAGAATCATTATTATTTCACTCTCAAAAGTGGCCCAGTTTGGACAATAAGTTATATGACTGCCCTAAATAAGAATCAAAAGGAAAATATTGATCCCAGAGAAATCCAAGAGCAATTACAGTCTCAATGCTTATAAATAACATACCCACCAGACAATCCTAGCTTAAAAAGTTTGTACTGGGGACATCAACATAATTTTGAAAATATATAATACGTCTTTAATAGCAGTTACCAAACAAAAACAAGAAACTCAGTGGTTGTTAAGGCTTGCCCCAACAGAGAATTTTTCATGAAGAACACTAGGTATTCATTCTCCTATTTTCTCACAGTTTGCTCCTGGCTTCTTTAATAGCTGTAACTTGAAACAGGTGGTTTTGTATTGACTAGAATCCTTTAAGAGGCTGCTGCATTGAAGGTTATTTGCCTCTCAATTTTTGTCTGTTTTTTTTTCTCCCCCTTTCTTTAATTCCTTGTAACTTCTTTCATTCTAGCAGTTTTAACATTTAGTTCCAGCACTTGGAGGTTTCAAACAGTCTTTAAAGCCTTGTTTAAAACTTAACAGATAGATGACAGTCATTTATCTCTTTAATATTCAAATATAAAAGAGAGAGAAAGGAAACTAACATTAAGAGCCAAGAGTTCTTGGTGACAAACCAAGTTACCCTATTTCAATGACTTCACAATTTCGCAGGGATGTCTGCTTTATATAAACTTCTATACTTGCTCTGTGTGGTTTGGTTTTAAAGTGTATTCTCTGCCTGTCTTACTTTTTACTTCCTTTCTTCCTTTCCATTGAGAAAATATTAATTTGAGTAAATCACATTTTTAATAATTTCCTAGTAAGCAATTGTGGAAGACAGGGTGAGATGGAATTCTTCCCATCTTCAATCTGTCCTTGGTATTTTGTATCTCACTTTAGGGTAGCTACAAGTATTTTTGTCACATTTTCAACTATATCTAAATAATTAAGTTTTAAAAAATAACTTGTTAGCAGCATGTGGGTGGCATAGTCAGCTATACATCAGATTCTTGGTTTTGGCTCAGGTCCTGATCTCAGGGTCATGATATTAAACCCTGCATCAGGGGTGTCAAACTCCATACTCAGCTTGGAGTCTGCTTGGGATTCTCTCTCCCTCTCCTCCCTCTCCCTCTGCCCCTCCCACTCATGCTCTCTCTCTCTCTTTCTCTCTTTCTCAAATAAATAAATAGATCTTTAGAAGAAATAACTTTTTAGAAATGTCTTATTTCTCAAGCTTAACATCAAAGTCAAAGCTGTTTATCATCTTATATCTTCCAAACACTTCAATCTTCTCTCACTTCTCTGCCACTCTCCGGTAGGAACCTCAGTGTCCAGTGATCTACCTAGGGTGGAAGAAAGAGGTCAGCTGGCTGGGGGAACAAGGAGCTTCGTGCTATTCTCAACCCCATCAATGGCTGAACTCATGGCCTTTCCCAGCTTCTAGCACTTGAAGCATAAGTGGAATAGATCCCTCACTATTAGTCTAGGGTGGGGATAAGGGGAAAGGGGAGGGAAAGTCCGCTGTAGAGAGAAGCAGATTTCTGGAACTAAGTACAAAATCTCTGAATTATGCCAGTGATGTGTTCCAAATCTATTTTGTTTTATAAACCTATTATCTTTTTTCAACATATCCAATTGGTTTCTGAATTTCTCATCTATACCTAAGTCCTTAAGTTGAAACCTCTGTATGGTGCTCATATCTAACTTTATACTATTCTTGTGATACTTGCTTGGCATTTGGGGAACTTTTGATCACTGTGACATAGGTAGAAATGATTGCAGGGTTTTTGAAATTCATGGGTAAAGGTTAAAGTCTGAAATTAAATGTGTTGTATGACTTTTCCATCAAGAAACAATTTACCAGGGTGCCTGGATGGCTCAGTGGTTGAGCTTCTGCCTTTGGCTCAGGTCATGATCCTGGAGACCTGGGATCAAGTCCCACATCGGGCTCCCTGCATGGAGCCTACTTCTCCCTCTGCCTGTGTCTCTGCCTCTGTGTGTGTGTGTGTGTGTGTGTGTGTCTCATGAATAAATAAAGAAAATCTTTTTTTTTAAAGAAACAATTTACCTGAGTTTCTAATAATCAGCAAATCTGATTCAAATATTTCTATAGTTTCAACCATATATAAGGAGAGATTCATACTACCCTGTTCTTCTTCTTTTTTTTAATATTTATTTATTTATTCATGAGAGACACACAGAGAGAGGCAGAAACGTAGAAAAATGGAGAAGCAGCGTCCTCACAGGGAGTCCACTGTGGGACTCGATCCCCTGACCCAGGAGAACACTCTGAGCCTAAGGCAGATGCCCAACCGTGGAGCTACCCAGGTGTCCTTACCTAGTTCTTCTTAATCTGGGTTTTTGTGGCCCTAGAGATGGAAAAATTAGTGGAATCATCAAGAGAAAATATCAGGGTTTAGGTCACACACAAAATGAGTTATTATAGATTGTGAATTGTCATAGAGGATATAAAAACATTTTTTCAGTACTGTGATAGAGGGAGAGTTTTAATATAAGTCTCTGTGAGCCAAGAGGGAATGAGTTATTTTTACTGCTCCTTAAGGACTTCCTTGCGATATTTGAAAGTTCTTTATTTTCACCTCTATGGAGTTTACTTCATATGTTATAAAACCATTATTGAATTCAGAAAATAAAATTGAATAAACTATTTGCAGATAGAGTTAGAACTAGTCACATGCATGAGGCTTGAACAAGTGAACTTGGTTTTTCCTTCCTTGGGTCTCCAGTGAGACCCCTGAAAAGCATCTAAGAATTGAACATATAATCCTAGACCTCATTATTGCAACCTTGGTAGCAGTCTGTTTTATGTTGCAGGTAATGAAAGCTTAGAAGAAAACTATGTTCAGGACAGTAAGATGGGGTTTGTCATCAATGCTATCTATGCCATGGCTCACGGGCTGCAGAACATGCACCACGCCCTCTGCCCAGGCCACGTGGGCCTCTGTGATGCCATGAAGCCCATCGACGGCAGCAAACTCCTGGACTTCCTCATCAAGTCCACGTTCATCGGTGTGTCTGGAGAGGAGGTGTGGTTTGATGAGAAAGGAGATGCTCCTGGAAGGTAAAGCAGTCTTTTCTGTAATGGGTTCGAATAACCTTGTGACCCTCCCTGAGCTAGACAGATGGCAACTTGGGTCCATTTGGTGTCATGATTTCTAGGTGTCATAAGGATAGATACAACTAGATAGGTCAAAAGACAGTTCAAATCTTAGATGGAAATTATGTTATAAAAAGTTGAAAACTTGTTGGTAAACACCCACAATCCTGTTTTCTTCCAGTGCCACCTCCCCACCAGCTATTTATTACCCTGGCCTTTTCCTCAGCATGCATGGGACCTCCTACAAGCCCAAGAAACTGAAGAGATTATACCTGAGTGATGGGCCCCTCCCTGGCAGTGCCAGCACCAGACCAGCATCTTTCTGATGGATTAGTCCCAATGCCATGCTGGTTGTGTAATATTTTAATAAGAGCTTAATATATGAAGAGAACCAAGTCCTACTTGTGTATCCCCTTCCTTTAGGCCAACTTATGTTCCTACTAACACGTCTCTTAACACAAAAAAGAAAAGAATTTTCTTTCTGGTATTCCAGAGAGTTAATCAAGAAGCAAAGAAAAATTAAACCTAACTGATATACATGTATTTTCACCAAGTCATTTTGTATATAGTCTGTTCTGCAACAGCTGCTTTTATAATATCAGTTAGCTCACATGTGATTGGTAGAGAATGATGTCAGTTTAAAGAGCAGTTTTATTTGTCCATATGAATTTGTCTAGGCAAGGGATAATCAGAATCACGGGATAAGATCAAAGTCTGCTGCAAGAAAGAAAAAGGCCCTCGGCTTGGCTGCTATACAGTATCCCACAATCTTGTTTTTCTTTTTTTTCCTCTCATAAGCCCTGTTATCTTTCAGTAGATGATTTTACAGAATTAAGTTTTAGGAAAGCATATGTTGTGTTAAAATGGAACATCAAATCATTTAATCCTCATTGCTATCGGCATATCATTATCCTCTTTTACAGATGATAAACTGAGTGTCAGCAAAACTAAGAAACTCACCTAAATTCATGCAGAGAGTAACTGGTAGAGGCAGTGCAGTCTGAATCTGAGGCTTATAATCTTTTTGCCACAACACGCTGCCTTTTAGTTAATCCTAAAATTAGGCAAAGATGCTGGCAGCCTTCTTAATGTCATTTCAGAGGTACTGAAAGAGACTATCTGACCCTCAGTAATTCTCAACATACCTCTTCCTTTCATGTAAGTTTTAAGTTCTATGTGCAGACAGTACCTTGTGGAGCCTACATGGATCCTCCCTGTAAAAATCCAATAGCCCTAGCAAGGAGAAGTGACATAAGTAATTGTCAGCAATTACAATGATGAATTTATCAGATTCCTTCCAGGCTTCTAGTTAGGTAGGAGGAGATTGAGATCAACATATGAGTGGGGTGGATGGAAGGAGTCAGGGCCGGGGAATGTGGAAAGTTTCTGGGTGCCTGGCACCCTAGGAAATAGTATCAGAAGGAGCAAATGGACCTGAGATTCAGAACACGGACACTCTCTCCTTTAAGCCTATGGTTGCAATCCTGGATTCCACTGGAAACTAGGCTCCATACCTCGTCAGATTTGGAATGGGAACCTTCCTTCATGATTCTATAACATGACATACACAGTGTGCCTAGTACAGGATCAGATGCATTTTAGACATGCCATACATATGAGCTTTCTCCTGCTCTCTTTATCTGTAAGTTATCCAAATTATTGGCACACAGTTTTAGCTTGTTTTTCCTCCATGTGTAATTACATGTTCAAATAGTGAGCTTTCCCCTGGGTTCCTTTTCAAGGATCATTTCCTCATGCTTGAAACTGGTCAGCTTAATCTGTGTTCAGTTTCTGTTTCAGACACCTCCCTCTGCTTCTATCCCCCCTCATACCCCCATTCGTGCTTTTGGTCCCTCTTGTAATTATTTTAGTTAATCATCATGCAACATAAACTGAGTGCATCGAGAGGATGCTATAAAATTGTAATTTACAGCATGAGGATATTCCAAATAAATGCCAACATGCTGAGGAGGGACTCTGGGGTCAAGAGAAAAGAGCAGTGTTCTTTAACACGCACAGCACAGGGGAAGGCCTCTGTTTAGTATCTCAGTTTTTTCCCTTGGTATCTTTCAGTATTTGTGTCCTCTGGCTTTTGGAACTTTTTGAAAATGTGTTTTCATGCCAAAATATTACAGATTTTTCAGTTTCTAAAATGCTAATAAAGTGTGAACTGATTTCTCCTGTTGAAGAGCAAACAAGGAAGTTGAAATACATCTTAGGAAACTGACTTACGGGGAAAAGCTACCGTAAAGCTATCATTGCACCAGAGTCTTCACTGAAAGTATGTATGGAGAGTCAATAACAATATGGGGTAAAGCATAAAAATTAAAGGAAGTTATTCACTAAACATTTACAACAGGTTCTATAACTATAATGAGTTCGAACTGGAAAAATATTGGAGGTGTAGATTAGCACCACTGCTCAGCAAGATGAGTAGGAGCCATCGGCCCACAGTTAATACCCACTTGGCTATCCCTCAGAGAGCTACTCTGAAGAGCATGCTGGTATGGCTCCATAACAAGAAGAATGAGGACCTTTATCTATTAGCCAAAAGTCAGAACAGCAAAGAGATGAATAATGTGCTCCAGGCATGCCATTTTCTCTTCTCATCCAGTAGGTACTGCTCTCCTGGAAAAAACATACATCCTTTCCTCTCCTAGAAGTCCCCTTTCCCCTTAGATAAATTGCCAGAATGTGGATTTGGAGAGGCCCACTAGCTACCCTGTTTGTGGCAGACACATTAAGAACAGACGGAAAAGCCCGCAAAGAATATTAATTGTCCAGATAAAGAACTAAGCCAGATCTAACCAATAGGTCTTGAATGCCAACTAAGGTTGACAATAGCTTCCTGGAGTACTGAGCTGAGGAGGACTCAGTCTGAATCAGGTTTCTGGTTTGAGAGAAGGAATTGCAAAATGGATTAGGTAGGGGTTTTGGGGGTTGGGAGGTGAGGAAGAGGAATGCCTGTTAATCACTGTCTTTCTTCAGGGTCAGGCACCAAGAGGAAGAGGCCATGCCTCTTATGTTCTAGGTGAGAGCTGCACAGGTACTGCACCAAAAAGAATCCCATTTTGCAGAGCCAGTAAGTGGGAGTCAGGCAGACATTTTTGGGACACTGCCACATGAGTTATAGTTTACTTGGAGTAAATAGCAACATGGAGAGAATATTGAAGAATGCCAGAGAATTTCCAATGACTGGGAGAGAGACAGCTTTGCAAGTACAAAGATGTTCTCCAGTTTTCTTATGGTGATGAAAACAACCAGAGTATTTGAGGGCATTCATAGTAATTCAAATATGAATGATATAGTGATATTGCCTTACATATGCATTTGTGCCAATTGTGAAATAGCGTTTTACCTGCCTTATGTTAATAAATCCCCACAAGAACTCTGTGAACCTTTAAGAGTTTGATAACATCCCTAGGTAGTATAATCTACTGTTGTAATGTTAGAAAAAAGATTCTAGCTTATACATTCTAGTGTTCAAGTCCTGTGTTCTTTTCATCGCATTGGAGAATGTTCTCCATTGCCCACATTGAAAATTAATGAGGTCTGGCCCCCCAGAGCACACTCCAGCTACAGTGAGGATTTCGAATGTAGATTTTGCCATAGTGTAGCATTGCAGCATTTGAAATTACTGGAATAACTGACACCGATTATTTAGATTCAGAAATGGTTGTCCTAATCAGGGAAGAGACCAGTTTAAATGTCAGTGCTCAAGATGTTAAATCCCCAACATCCTTGTTAATTAAAGCTGTGTTTCTCAGATTTCTTGCTTTATTAGCACCTAAAATAGTTCCAGACTTGGTAAAACTCACTTCTTTTAATCCAGCATGATGAAAATGACAACTGAATGTGAAAAAGGACATTAGAATGAAAGCAGTCAAGTTAAGAAATTAATGTTCTCAAGAATCATAACTTGTTCAAAGAATAGCTTAGTGAATAATGATTTGAAGGAGATGGTAATCAACTCAGCAACACAGGATTATTTGAGGAGAGAATAAGCAGAGGAAAGTACAAGAGAAGTACATCCTTTAGCAGATATAGATGATATACAGAGACTAACGAGTAAAATACTCATTTTGGAAAATCAGAAGAAACATGAGGAACTAAATATTGGTAGGCATTAGGATGTAGGATGATTCTAGCTTTTATCTCCGTTCTATTATATTTTTTTTTACTAAGTTTCTTTGTTTTCTACATCATGTCCACATTCTCCAACACACACGTGTTGTTTTCTTTGTAGGTATGATATCATGAATCTGCAGTACACTGAAGCTAATCGCTATGACTACGTACATGTTGGAACCTGGCATGAAGGTGTGTTGAACATCGATGATTACAAAATCCAAATGAACAAGAGTGGAATGGTACGGTCTGTGTGCAGTGAGCCTTGCTTAAAGGGTCAAATTAAGGTAAGCTGGCTACAGATGCATCCTTGGACAGGAGGTGGCCAGTTGCATGGGCCTATGTGAAGAAACAGACATTTTTCTTCAACGAGACTATCCAGAAAGGGTGCATCATCCTTTCTGTTTTTGTTCTTGTGTTTTGCTAAAATTGGAAAAACAAAGAAAGATTAGGAAATCAAATAGGCAAACCATTCGAATATTTAAGAATAGTCCTTATTTGAATTGCTGTGATGAGCCGGAATCTTCAATCCAATATAGAAAGCAAGGGGACAAGTATGCAAAATAAAAATCGAAACAGAAGTAAATGTGGAAACCAAAACCAATGATACTGTTTAGTCATAGTTGTAGCTATTGTTAAAAAAAAAAAAAAGCAGAAGCTGAACAATACAAAATAAGCGCATAATTAACATAAAAGAAGTTGAAAAGAGCTAACACAGAAGCTGCTTATCGTTTTTCTTTTCACCACCACTTTCTTTGATTTTCTTGAAAATGGCATTTTCTAGCCAAGAGAGAGTCCTCACTTCCTAATTATTCTTAGAAGCTTTCTTATCAGCCTGGGGCAAGTGAGTAACCACAATATTGCTGTATGCATAACAGTAGAGTAAATAAACGTCAGATACCAAGCCTTTGGCTGGAGAAGCTAGAGAGAAGTCTCGGTGAAGAAAGCATGTGAACAGCGCTCCCTGGATCCATGCTATTTAAAACCAAACTAAATGATGCGCTAGGAAATGGAGTGTAGGGGAGTGATTGCCAGCTGGCAAGAGGATGGATTAAATGACCTGGTAGATCTTTCCCCTCTCTAATTTTCTGTGATTCATCTCTGAGAGCAGATAGGCTGTCACATAAATGTCACACGGCACAGCTGGGCTGGAGCACATACTGTGCAAGGCGCTGGCCCACTGGCCCGGCCACTAGACTGCCCGCTGTTCTTGGGAGCTGGGGGGCCACCCCTGCAGAGGGAAGCCCTGCCAGCTACACTGAGGGGTGTGGTCATGTGCAGAAGTGCTGGTACAGAAACTGGAGGAGCCTCACCTCTACTGGGCAGTAAAGAGAGGATTTGGAAACTGCAACATCTTCAAAGAGCTGTCATGATGGACTCAAATTCTCAACCAGCCACTTGGAGGGAGCAACAGACTTCTGAGACAGTTCACCCTAGTTTGACTGACTGATTGCATTTTATTTTTTTTTATTAGACAAAAATTGACACATAAGGTTAAATTAGTTTTATTCAACCTAGTTTTAAACTTTTCTTTTTGTTGAAGATTTTATTTATTCATGAGAGAGAGAGAGAGGCAGAGACACAGGCAGAGGGAGAAACAGGCTCCCTGCTGGGAGCCTGATGTGGGACTCAATCCCAGGACCTGGGATCATGCCCTGGGCTGAAGACAGATGCTCAACCACTGAGCCACCCAGGTACCCCTCAATCTAGTTTTAAATATCTTGTGCCTTCTATGCAGATGTGATATTAAAAGTACCTAATAATTGTCATGACAAACTGATCAGAACAGACCCATCCTGGTGCTGTGACAGGGTGCAGGAGGCCTCCTGCCATGCCCAGTGTTAGTCCTTAGATTGTGGGAGGATTTGGGCAAGGAGTCCTGCAAGGCTGGAGTAATGTGGGGCAGTCAGGAGGCTTGAAGATACCATGAGTTTCCACTCTGTACAGAAGTATTTCAGCAGTATAAGCATGGCTGCAACCAAACCAGTGTGCATGGGCTGTATGTCAGTAAGGCTCTTCCCCAGGAATGCCATTTCTGATTCTTAATTTAATGAAATTCTTTCACATGAGGCTGTTTGATGTTTAAAATTCGAGACCCATACCTTCTTGACTATTTCTACCCTGGATTCTTGTTTGTCATCTTTTTTGGATGTGGAGGAAAACAGAACATCTGAGACTTGAAGTCATACCATGTGGACAATAGAGAAGCCCTGAGCTCATGTACTTCTGTGTCTCAAAGAGATCATATGTCTGGCTCAAGCTTGTGTTGGTAGCATTGTCTCTGCTGCAGACAACCACTGTAAAATGGTTTATGGAACTACAGAGTTGGGTTTTTCAGAGTATAAGACAAACAAACAAATAAACCCTGACAAGAGAAAACAAATCATTTTAAAGATTCTCTTAACTCTAGCCCCCTTTCACAATTTCCTGCTGTTAGTGTGCTTGCTGGCAGGCCATGAATGGGGGCTCACATATCAGGTGTATTCCCATTTGTGCATTCCAGAAGAAAGGCCTTTCCTCCCCAAGTTCAGAGGAAAGGCTGTCTGCATGCATCTCTATGCCTAGATACTAAAGTATTTCTGGCAACACGTTTGCATTACGCCCATGCAGTGTTTGTTATTGAAGGAGATCCCAGAAATCATCGCGGAGCCATTACAGAGCACTCACTATAAATGCAAATCTCTTGAGGTCTAATTTTAGAAATATTTTGTACCCTGCAGGAGGAAAATATGCCTGTTCTCAGCGGCACCTGTAGTGGAGGTGGGGTGGGGGGTGGAGTGTTTGTTTGTTTCCCATAAGCACCAAGGGAGGTATGGAAACAAATGAAATCTGAATCCCATTTACCAAATGATAGCACTTATATTCTTACACCACCAGTTTGCCACCTACCAGGCCCAGGATGCAGAGAGCTAGATCCCTCAGTAGCCACTATAAAGATAGGAGAGGGACGACAACGTGCAAGGTGATTGTAAGACTTGCACTTGCATTAACTGGGAAACATAATATTTAGAAAAGGATTATTCATTTTAAATATCAAATTCCACTTAAAGTGCTAAAATAAATGATTTGACTTTTTTTATGATAACCCATAGAACTTTCTTATGGTTATTTCCCCTGAAGTAGTTAAAAGTCCAGTTTTCTTATGTTATTGATTTTTTAGAAATATAAATATCTTACAGAAGCAGAAATTTATTTTAACCATTCTACAAACACAGTTAAATAAAATCAAACTTTTTGTTTGCTGTGTGTTATTTTAGTCAGGGGTAAGACAGGAAAAAAGGACCCTTTGCCAGGTTGTCTGATAGAGGGAATTTAATATAAGAAATTGGTTCTAAAAGTGAAAGAGGATACCAGGGCACCTCAAAGGTGAGCAACAGCAAGAATCATCCTCATCCTGGGCCAGAGGGATTTCAAGGAGGAGTCACAGCTGCTCCTGAGATGCCCCCTGAAGTAGGCATGAGAGGATACCTTGGCTTCTCTCTCCTTCTCTCCAATCTCCCATTAGGTCCTTGCATTTTGTTGACACCACCCAGTAGACATTGGCAAGAAAGCCTGGACAATGTAGTTCACGGGTTTCCTTGAGACATGAAAACTAAGCAAGACTTAAGTGCTAGTACATTACTGGGAAATAGAGTCTCAGAGGTCTAAGAGTGAAGGGAAAGGGGAAAGAAGACATGAAAGCATGGGAAAACACCACCTTCACCACCATCCCTGAGGTGATGCTTTATTGAGCCAGATGCCACTTCACTACAACTAGTCATTCAGCTTCACAGAGCTCTCTGGACAGGCTGCTCAAACTGTCTCCTGGAGCAAGGAGGGGAGAAGAACGTGTGCACCTGTGCCGTACCATTTTCTATCTCCTGTGGTCAAAGTTTGCTCATAGAAAGTAACATCATCTGATCCCTTTAGGCAGCTACTGGGGAAGCCAGAATCAGTCTCATTCGTGGTCTTTTTTCAGATTAGAAACATTCGGAGGACCAAAGCCTCTGTAGGTCTGCTGCAGTCTTGTCTGGGGTTCTGTTGTGGTGAGTACAATGGTTGCAATTCTGAAACCCAGTGATGGAGTCATGGGAGAGACAACAAGGCAACGAGGCAATAGTGATAGAGGCTGAGATAAGGGCTGCAGATGTGTCCAGGTCTTTCTAAGAGCCAGTGGCTAAGAGCCTAAGAGAGAGGCACAGGGAAGAGGATCTGAGGCAGCACACGTGTGGACAGTGGACCTGCAAGCAAACACTAAGGGCCTGGCCTGAGCCTGTGATGGGCTCCTGTATCAAGCCTGCAGCGATTTTTCTTGATGTGGTGAAGGGCAGGAAAGAGCTGAGAAGGGGTGGGAAGGCAAAGGGAACAGTGAAAGGAATGCGAAGGGAGACTATAGAGGTCTGGGACAAATGTTTATCAAGCATATTCCTGTGCAAGTACAATAATAGATGCATTACAGACAACACTTTAATGATCCCTAAAACAACCCCTTTAAAAAAAACCTTTTAAAGTAGATATTATGGCCCCATTTTACCGATGAGGAATCTAGGGCCCTGAGGGACTGAGTCACTGGCCCCAAGCTTTCTCAAGCTAGAAAGTGCCAAAGTGGGCTCCAGCCAGCCCAGAGCTCCCATCATCCACCATCTCTAGTTGATCAAGTACCTGTCATTAGAGGGCCTGGTATATTTCCTACAAATACAAGCTTCAATTGCTAAGCCTTATTTTCTCAGTAGTTCACAATCAAATTATAAATAGAGATCCACTTTAACAGGGCATAGAATCTAGAATTGAGGAAGAAATATTAGTGAAGGAGCTTGGGAGAGTTTAATAGCAGCAGGGAAATCAGCTGAGGAGTCGAGGGAAAAAACCCTGCAGGTTGCTTTCACTGACTCCTATTCTTTCTTTTCCTCTCTCTTCTTCTATTTTTTTTTTCTCCCCCTTAAGTTTGCCTTTAGGTTCTTTACTTTAAGAGGATGGTTTTGGGGCTGGGGGGTTGGATATGAAGAATGGAGAGCCCTGATTCCTCCTGCTCTCACCCCAGCCAGTCAAAACAGAATTCTGGAGAAATTATGTGAATGTACAGAATAGATCACAAGTGTTTCTTCATTTACACACGCCATACTGTCATATAGTAAAATACATCTTACATATGTATAGAAAAACCCAAGTACATATATCTTACAAATTACAGACTTTGGAATTAGATTAACTAATTTCCTTTCAAGGGATAAGTCTGATTCTTTCCTATTTGTTGGCATTTTCTATTGGAAAGATAAAAATTTAGTTTCAAAAGGTGTTAGCAATGTGGATCTCAGAATATTGCTTAACTTAATGCTGCTGCAGCCCCTTGCTCAGCTTTAGCTTCCATGTCTCTCTGTTTCCCACTCCAGTTAGATCAGCAAAGAGGCCAAACCACAGATTTGTTGAGTATCAAACTAAAAGGGACATGTTCATTTTCATCGTGATCCAAGATGTCTTCAAAGAGGAAAGGAAGCTAGGACAGTCTATTAAGAAGCCATTTACATTAACCTTTAATTGGAACTATGTGTCCTTAGATTTAATAATGCCATAAGCATGATTAGGTAATGCTGCTAGAGGAGTTTGTCTCTGGTTTTTCTGTAGCTAAGTATAGCTACTTGAGAGAAGTTGCCAATATAGAAAACTTTGAGTTTCTAATAATATCCTTCTTTTAAAAATATGATTGCTAATATTAATTTTCACATTGACACTATCACCTTTCAACATAGGCCAGTGATTAAAAAGCAGCCACTTTGTTGTAGATCTCATACTTCAAGATTCCGCAGAGATTAGGGATGAGAGCCTCACATTGCAGAACAGTTGTCATTTTTAGCAATCTAAGATGATCCCTTTAATGCCTGTTATTAAATCATTCTTTCTGTAGCCTCTTTAGCATCATTTTCCTGCTCTTGAAAGAACTCTCTCGATATTTACAGTGGCTTACTTAGCCCAATTCCAGCATTACTCTACAAGGGATGCTGTTTCTCTGAATGACTGGTTACCCATTTTGGCCAAAATCGTCAAGCAATTAGTACCACCCTACCTTTCCTAATGATAAGAAAATAAATGTGATAAGGATGAATTTTGTAGGATAGAACATATTTTTATTTTTTAGAACATATATTACTTGCCAGCAATCTTTCCTATTACTTCATGCAGAAAAAGCTACAGGAAATAGATGTGTTTTGGACCCATGCTCTTAATCAAAGTTGAGAAGAGAATGTAGGCAGGTTATAATGTTTGTACTTCAGGTTATAACACACTTGACAATCTCACAATTAAATATCCTTAGAGAGAAAAACAACTTTGGTAATGTGATAGAATATGAAACATTGCATTATGTGAAATCAGATGAACTTTGAAAAGTATTACCATGCCATTTATTCTGCAATGATGGAAACATTGCAAAATTTTTATAAATATAAAAAACCAAAGAGAGGCTATAACACCATTTCCTACTAATTCACTACCTGATGAGATACTGTCCCTTTGATCTCAATACTTGGGATTGAGAAGTTAGGGAAGTGGGGTGGGAAGAGCATATATGATGAACCCCCTTCGGCTCTTCCTTCCCTCACAATTGAATCTGAGTAGCTCACCTGCCGAATTTCTTCTAGGTCACAATATGGATCATGCTGGACAAATTATTTCATTTTACTTTATTTTATTTGAGATTTTATTCTTTATTTATGAGAGACATAGAGAGGGAGAGGCAGAGACACATGCAGAGGGAGCCCGATGCAGGACTCGATCCTGGGACTCTATGATCATGCCCTGGGCCAAAGGCAGGAGCCAAACCACTGAGCCACCCAGGGATCCCCGACAAATTATTTTATATTCAGTTTTTGTATCCACAGTTGCTCTGAACTCAGAGTTCAAAATGTGTCATAGGCTTGTAGATATTTTTGTTTTTATATGCGAGGCCATAGCATTTGGAATAGTTTCATTCTCCTCTGGTGCTTGTGCTTTGAAATTGCCTGAATATACTTGGATATGGAAGAGGAATTTTGTCTTGAATTTGGCAAGAGAATTATTTTAGACTAATATCTACCTCAAATGTTCCCATGGTGCAAACAGTCATTACTCTCTGGTCACTAGGTAGTTTGCATGGGCATGTCAAGGCCTGTTGCCACTACCCCGCCCACCCAGCCCCATCTGCCTGAAGCTTTCAGAGATTTTTTTTAAGTTATTTCATGCCTACTAACTGTGAATTATCTTTGAATACTTCCCATATCTGTATGAGTGTTTTTATTTTTGTTCAACTTTCTCCCCATTTGCTAGTTAATACTTACCTCATTTTTTTCTCACTTACAAACGTGAAAAAACACATTAGATTGGCCACTCATATATCCACCAACTACAATCAGTAATTGTGAATCCTTCGCTGTATTTTTTCTCCTTTCTCTTAATTTTTTTCTCCCTCTCTTTCTGTTTCTCTCCCTATGTTCTCCCTGAGCCATTTGAAAGTGAGGTGCAAATATGAAACTCCATACTTTAATACCTCAGCTTGTGTTTTTTTCAGAAAAAGATTATTCTCATACAGCCATAAGCTGAGCTAAGTAACATCATTGACCACAACAGTCCCACTCCACCTCTGTTTTCTCTTTCTCACATTGTGAATCAAAGCAAATTACTCATTTAATCTGTTCATATTTAATGTAGCCATTTTGGCAACCAGTGAAATGATGATTTGGTTTGTCCATTATGTAATACTTTCTAAATTCCACTGCAGGATGGCAAGATCTGAATATAAATTGCCCACAGGAATATATAAAAAAATCCTTATCTGAGAAGCTTGTGATTACATAACAGTGATATGATCTTCTCAGCAACTAAAAGCCTATTGGCTATTAGTTTGAAAAAAAATGAAGACAAAATACTTTTTTTTTTTTGGATATCTTATTGTGCATGTGAAAACATGAAATTACTAAAGTCCTTCTGGATGAGGAGGAAACTGCAAGCACTGGTCATAATGAGAAATTCTGTGGAATTATTAATTTATCCACAGCCACTTTGAGTAACACCTACATCTTTGCCTCTCCTACATTGACCAGAGTCTGTGCCAATCACTGATTTACTGAAGTTGTTGGTGATCACCTTAGCTTCAGACCCAGCCTGTCTGCCAATTTTTGGGGATAAATCCTGATAGGTGCTCCTGCTAAATCACATGATATTGTATAGTGGCAGTAGCAGTCCCATTAGTTTTTGTAAGTAAACATTGAAGTGCCACATACATACTGAAAAATAGAGAAGGAAGTATAAATATGTTCTTAGTACCAAATCTTTGTTTTAGCTGTCCCCTCGGCCTAAAACACTTTTTCCACTAGACATATTCAGGGCTTATACCCTTGCCCTCTTCAAGTCTTTAGTAAATGGCAGTGTGTTAGTGAGGTCTTAACCTAACCACCACATGCAAAATTGTGTCTCCTTATTCCAGGTGTCCCCCCACCCCCATCAGGGTTAGGGCCATCATGAGACAAGTGAGGTACCTAGGGCCCAGAATTTAAAGAGGCACTCACTCTCAAGGTTATGCAAGTGCAGGGTGCATGCTTACACAACTCTGAAGGGGCTACACTTGCCTTGCCTTGATCCCTGCCCTGCACCCTGTTCCTCTTTCTCACCTTAGTTTTCCCAAAGCCCTTCTCTAGAATAATAGATAATATTAACCCCCTCCTCAAGGATGGTGTTATTATTCGTTTTGTTCTCTGATTATTTCTAGCCTTGACATAGTGCCTGGAACCCTGTAGACACTCTAAATGAAGGTTATAAGTGAATGAATGAATGAATGAATGAATAACTGAATGTATATATTCTTCATAAGCATTTGGTTCCTCCTTCTATCTGTCTATCTAACACATTACATTAGATGTTGAGCTCCTTAGCCTTAACAATCGCGTTTTTCAAAATTTTTTTCTATGTGTAGCACCATGTCTATGTCACCATAGACAAAGTTTGATTAATTGAATATATATCTACCAGCCTCTGAGATATAATTTTGGTTCTCAGCATAACATGTCATCACTCTGGCAGCCATTGTTACACTAGGAAGAACCTAGCTTTTGGAAATAATGGAGATAACATGATAGATTTGCACAAGATATGAATTCCTTCTGCCGCTGCTTCCTTATCTGCAAAGTGCACATAATTAACTCCACCCTATGGAGCAGTTGTGAAGGGTTAGTATAATTCTGTAGAGAGGTCCTAGCACACAATCTGGTTCAATATATGTCCGTCGTGATGATTTTATATTCCTATGCCATTTTTATTACATCTTCCCTGTAATAAATTATAGAAATTTTTTCATTGGTATTTTTTATTTAGTTTTTCTAAGGGTTTCTTCACTTTACTCTTTTTTTCATTCTTTGAAGTCATTTCCATTTCTTTTATTTATGTCATAGTCTATATTATTTTCCTCTTTTCTTCCACCTATGTTATTAAATAATTAATGTGTGCAAAGAGCCATGCTAGTGATGTAGGCAGGCTGGGTCCAAGAACCCAGGTGAGGGTCCCACAAGACCAGCCAAGAGCCCTTGGCTTCATGTAGTTTAGAAATCAAACATGAAAAAAAAAAAAATCCAGGGACTGCAGAAAGGGAATAAGGGTTTATTGAATAGTGTGAGTGACAGAGAATAGCAGACAGAGTGTCTGGGACTCGGAAAGGAAAGGAGAATGAGTCTTGTTATTGTTTGAGGCTAGGGGTTTACATTAGAAAAGGGTCTAGGATACATATTTCTTCAGGAATCCAGGGTAGGTCCAATCAAAGGTGAGCGTCAGGTGAACAATAGGTGTTATTCCATAATTTACCAAAACTAGGGGTACTGATGCCAGTATCAACCAAAGTTTGTTTGAAGCTAATCTCCTGGAACATGTTTGGGATCTGGCTTTTTTTAGTGTTATCAGTTGTTTGGGGCCTAGGACAAAATTCAAAGAATGATTAACTTTTTTATTTCCCCTTTTGGCTTATTTAGAGGCAAAATATGGAATGTAATTAAACGGGGCCTAGTAGAAAAACAGCAGAGGTGGAGCTTTTCTAAAATAGAGTTCCTTCAGCTGCTCTACTTCACTAGCAGGCAGAATGTAAAGGAAACTTAAACAGGGCCCCTTCCTTCAAGGAACTCAGTGCAGTGGGAGAAGAACATCCATATTCAAGTTGATTGTTGCCCCAGCTCTCTTTGTGGGGACCGAGGAGGGCAGGGCTAGCTCTTCTCTCATGCAGCTGATTCTCCTACGTCATAATTAGAGTAGACTCATTTCTTCATTCTCTTTAATCTTTCAGGCATTTCTCTTCTGAAGAAAATTTTCTGTTTCCTCTGATTCACAGTTACCTAGCCTTCATTATATTCTCTTGATACTATTTGTTTTCTTTCTTTCTTTCTTTCTTTCTTTCTTTCTTTCTTTCCTCTTTCTTTCTTTCTTTCTTTCTTTCTAAGATATATTTATTTATATGAGAGAGAGCATACTCGCATATTGGGGGAAAGACGGAAGGAGAGGCAGAGGGAGAGAACCTCAAGAAGACTCTCCAGGGAGCCTGCAACCTGACATGGGGCTCTACCTAATGATCTGAGATCATGACCTGAGCTGAAATCAATACTCAGACACTTAACCACTGAGCCACCCAGGCACCCCTCATTCTTTTTCTAAATAAAACCTTAATTTAAAAAAAATCCATTTTAGGTTACTTTAGAGACTTAGTCACAAAATGAACATTTGATTTCCTTGCATAAATACTTTAAGACTCCTACAGGGTGCAGGTAATTGAATCATGGCATTGTGTGTACCAGCAGGTCACTTAGTCTCAGTAACAATAAAGAGGACTGTGTACACAGGACATAAAAAGAGTCAAAGCAGACTCAGGCCCTTAGTAAGTCTTGGTCCTTCAAGGGAAGTTTCAGTAAAATATCAAAACTGTTATTGCAACTCAAAGCTATCAGAAAAAGTGTTTGCTTGTAACAAAAGTGAAAAAATACTCAGTTATTGAATATAAACTATAGTAGTCCCCTCTTATTTGGGGGATGTTCCAAGACACCCTCCTCCTCGTGAATGCCTGAAACCACAGATAGTACCAAACCTGATATATACTGTCTTTTTTTCCTAGATCTACATGATAATCTTTAATTTATAAATTAGGCACAGTAAGAGATTAACAACAGTAACTAATAATGACATATAATAATTACAATATGCTATAACCAAAGGTTTGTGAATATAGTGTCTCTCTCTTTCAAAATATCTTCTTATTCTGTACTTGCCTTTCTTCTTGTGATGATGTGAGTTGATAAAATGCCTATGTGATATGATGAAGTGAGATGAATGATGTAGGTGCTGTGATGAAGTGTGAGGCTTCTATTGACCGTCTGATAATATGTTAGGAGGATCATGTGCTTCTGGACAAAGACTGACCATGAATCAGGAGAAGCCATTATATGTGCAAAAAAAAAAGTCAGTAAGCATGACTCATAAAAATGCAGAAAATTTAAAAATAATAATAGTCATGCTATTGGGGAGATTTGGATATAAATTAGAATTAAAAAGAACTGTATCTGAATGAAATATATCTATTATATGGATATGAAAAAATTAGAGGACAAAATCTAACTTGTGATAATAAAATACCAACTGTATTTCAGCTACTAGAGAATTGTAAGTTAGGCAATGTTTGAAAGGATTACTGCTTCAGAAATACTGTCTGGAGCTTGTAATGTATCTGCCCTTGAAAGTAGTGACACAGATGGACCAATGGAGAAAAGACCTTCTAAATGGAAGGTAATATTCATTATTTTATTAAAACAAATTTATTTGTTTACTGTATGGCTCCATGTGAGAGCCATGGATTAAAACACACATATAAACATGTGCACGTGTGCATGCATGCGCACATGCACACACACACACACACATTCTCTCTCTTTCTTTACAACTCTATTCTCCATATAGTAGTCAAAATACTCCTTGTAGAAAGCAAGTCAAATGAAACACAAATTTGATGATGTCTCTGTTGTACTTGAAACCTCCTTCCAAAACAAACAACGTAAACAAAACAAACAGTTATGTGGACATTAATGAAGACACAGTGAGGGGCTGGCACAGAGGCTCTGTCCTCATTTGGCAGACTTATGTAAGAAATTAATAACAGTTAAAGTTAGGTGCAGAAACAAGGACCGGGGACTAAGTGAATGCCTGACTAAAGAGTATACATTGCAAAAGTATTAGAGTAGAGAGGCATTAAACTTCTTTGAGTGGCCTAATTGTATTTTTAAAAAAGATTCATTCAATACCCATCCATTGGCCACTTACTGTATATTTTTTGTACATATCTGTACTTTGATGACTATGATCTGAAAACAATGAAAGTCAGCTTGGTCCCTTTTCTTGAGGAGCCTATGAGCTATTTAGGTGATCTTGGCAGCTCTGTGCAAATTACTCTGGAGCAAGAAGGAATTAGAGCATGTTGTATGATTAAGAGACATGGACCAGAATTCAAGTGTAAATTGATAAAATTTCAGCATAGAAGGGTGACTGAGTAATGGAAAAGACAAATCAAGGGCACTTGTGTAGCTCGGTCAGTTTAGCACCTGACTCTTGATTTTGGTTCAGATCATGATCTCAGGATTGTGGGACTGAGCTCCCCTTTGAGCTCCATGCTGGACATGTAGCCTGCGTAAGAGTCTCTCTCTCTCCTGCTCTGTACCTCCACACCCTCTCTTAAAAAAAAAAAAAAAAGACAAATAAGATATTATTGACATTGTATGCCAAAAGTACAGGACTTAGTGGCAGAATAAAGGAGTCATAAAATATAACTCTAGGCAGCTCCTTTTTCATTATTTATTAAAGGGATAAGCTATTCATTTATTCAGTCATTTAAAATATAATTTTAAATACTTTCCAAGTGCCAGCTACTCACAGGCTCTACCTTCACTATTCATTCTGCATAAATAAATTTGTTTAGCATTACCACCTTTTGACTTTGTTGAATTAGTAGCATTAATTTTATTGTAAGAGAAAAAGACAAAGTTGACTAAAGGAATATACAGTATTTTGTGATGGCTTTTATTGTACTTTTATACCAGTTAAAATAAGAAAGCAGTACTCATTTACTCAATTTTTCTCATATCATTTAAAAATTATTTGGAATATAAATTTTCCGTGCTTATTTTGACAGTTGGAGGGAGTTTTTTTTTTTAAGACTTAATCTGTTTCTACTTTCTAAAGTTATCTGAAAGTAAAAGAAGAAAAAGAAAACCTTTACGTTTTCTGAAAATATACTATCATTTGATACTTTATATGTAATTCTGAGATAGGGATGTAAATTTTGGCCTTCTCTGTGAGATTATAGTTTTATTTTCACAGAGGCTAGAGTTTATATGATTTTTAAGGTATGGCAATATTTACAGCTTATGTCTGATTTTGCATATGAACACATTTAGAAATATTTAATGTATTTAATATTTAATTTATTAGGGAAGAATCTCTGCTTGTAGCCATGAAATAGTAACAGAGCCTAGGCTGCCTTTTGATGTAAACAACTAGAAAACTTGAAATAATATATGAAATAACTATGTTCAGACATTGGAAAATGGTGTATGACCTTGATTGAAGGGAAGTAAAGACAAACAAGGCAAACCCTAAAAATTACTCAGGCTTTCTGCCTGGAGGCAATTTCCTTGTTGTTCTATAAAAGAGAACACAGAGCTTGGTGATTTTGCTAATTCAAGAAGACAGAAATCAAAGTTTAGGAAGGCCAAGGCAGAGAGAATTTGTAGTGTTGTGTGAGGGAGAGGAAAACTATTCAGAAAAAAAGTCCCATAAGTTGGCATACGGATTCTCTTGAGCATTTGACTGAACACCAATCTGCACCTGAGTAGCACAGCAATTCTAAAAGTCTGGGTGAAGGGCAGCCCCGGTGGCGCAGCGGTTAGGCGCCGCCTGCAGGCTGGGGTGTGATCCTAGAGACCCGGGATCGAGTCCCACATCGAGCTCCCTGCATGGAGCCTGCTTCTCCTTCTGTCTGTGTCTCTGCCTCTCTCTCTGTTTCTATGAATGAATGAATAAATAAAATAAATAAATAAATAAATAAATATATATCTTTAAAAAACAATAAAAAAGTCCGGGTGAAAAAAAAATTCCCAGGGAGCTGGAATCCCAGAGTTTACACAGATCCAGGAATTGCTTCATTTTCCACAAGCCAGAGTGGAGATACCTTGTTGAATACACAAAGAAATAAGTAGAAACCCCTGGTGGTCACACCTTAATAAGGCTTAATTATTCCTAGAGACTCTTCTAGACTTGTCCTAAAAGATTAAAAACTGCTCAAACTGAGTCACAAGTAGTTTAGCTGCCCACCAGAAAAAAGGCCAATACTTCTTCAAGGAAAAACATCCAGCACAGTATACCTACATGCACACAATGTCCAGCATCTGGTCAAAATTTTCATTTCCAGCCACACCAATGATTGTATTAAATGTAAATGTATGAAGCACTTCAATAAAAGGCAGAAGTTCTCAGACTGGAGATGAAAGAAGGACCAAAAATGTGCTACTTATAAGAAAGTCACTTTGAATGCAATGTGTTTTGACTTTCTTTGGTACTGTGTCAAGTGAAATTTGCTTACCAAACAGATTGAAAATGGGAGAAAGTTTAAACTACTCAAATAATAAACAATTCTTCAGTAATTTGGGACTAGTAATTTTTCTTCCAACAATTTATGTAATCTCTAGTTAAGCTCTCTAGAGCAAGTCACAAGGCCAGTAATAGGGGTGACTTTCTTACCCATCATTCTGTTTTTATGTATATAAAGTTGCTCAGACTTGCATAATTATAAAGTTCCATTATTCCTCAGATTTTTGAATTAATGAGGTTTTATTACATAAGAACTTTCGTGGTTAAACTTTGCTCTTTCAGAGAAGAAAAAAATTATTTTTATTTTTCTGAGAATAATACAAATGAATATAAATAGTAAAATTCAACTATTTCTCTTTTTTTAACTCTGAAAAAGATAATGTCATCAATTCCCTTTATAAAAGGCATTATTTTTGACAAGCCTCCAAACTCGGCATAGAATGAACTGAAATTCACATCTGAACTCTTAAGATAATCAGGTATATTCAAATGCATGTTATGTACATGTGGAGAACCTATGTGGTTCTTAAGCATATAGGATGTTCTGAAGAATTATTCTTTTTTCTAGTATGAGAAAAAGTCCATACCTGAAATAGAAGACTTTCTGCAGAGACCATCTTTAAAGGCATATGAACTACCTTTATGTTACAGGTCATCCGGAAAGGAGAAGTGAGTTGCTGCTGGATTTGCACGGCCTGCAAAGAGAATGAATATGTGCAAGATGAGTTCACCTGCAAAGCCTGTGACTTGGGGTGGTGGCCAAGTGCAGATCTAACAGGTAGGAGCCACTTCACTTTAGACCTTTTTCCCAGACTTATGGGCCTTCTCAATGTGCCCATTGTTTAAAGTATGAGTGAGCAGCTCATGTGTTTTTGGATATTTATGTATAGTGTACACTTTTTAATGCTTATGTCAAAGAGCACACAGAAATCTCTCATAAATTTTCCATGATTCATATTGAAAGGGAAGTTCATTTTTAAATCTAAATAAAAGTATATTAAAGGGATATTCTAGTATACTAGTTGCTTTCTGTTTTTTTCTTTTTTTTTTTTAAGATTTTATTTATTTATTCATGAGAGACATAGAGAGAGAGGCAGAGACACAGGCAGAGGGAGAAGCAGGCTCCATGCAGGGAGCCGACATGGGACTTGATCCCGAGGCCCCAGGATCACACCCTGGGGGTGAAGGTGGCGCTAAACCGCTGAGCCACCCAGGCTGCCCGCCTTCTGTTTTTAATTTTTAATTTTTATTTGAAGATACTTCTAGTCATCTACATTTATATTTGCAAACATTTCTTGAACATCTGTGTGTGAGGTAGTATTGTTTGCGCTAAATTTATCTTGCTTTATTACTTTATTTTGCTTAAAACTGATTATCAGGAAAGAAACATGTAAAAATGATATAAAACTGTTATTAATTTAATAGAGCTATTTATAAAGTATGTGAAGTTTGTTAGGCAGCTAAGGAGATGAAAGAAATTCCAGAGAAAAAGTAGAAGATGGAAAAAATGAAAGCATGTAACACATTTAGGAAAAATCACAAAATAAGTATATGGGGTTGGTTGGTAGAAACAAGGACCTAGCAGAGACCAGATATGAGACTGGTGGTGGATAGTAACAAGCTTCTGCATGATCTTTCCCTAAGGATTTGGACTATCTATGGCTTTAAGCTCAGGAAAACCACTGAAGGAGTTAAAGTAGCAAATAACATCATAATATCTGTGTCTCAGATGCTCCTAGTAACCCTATGAGGAGAATTTAACCCTAGTAACCCTACCAATTTCATCCAGTGAGACTGAAAAAAAGAAAACTCGGAACTATTGCATTGGTTCAAGTAAGTCATTTCAGAGGGCGTGGACTAGGGTAGCTGTAGCAGGATTGGAGAGGAATATATGAATGCAAGGGATGATGTATTAGTAAAATCAATAAGAATCATATGGATGGATTGTATGAGTTTGTAAATTTTATAAGCACAATGTTCAAATATATGAACTTTGTTTTCCATGGATCCTGTTATGATCTCACACCTGAGAGGAGTTCCACAAATATTTTTTTATGAATTTTAAGAGAAACAGAGCCATAGAAACCATCATTTGAGTACAGAGACTTTGTCATTTGAGGAATCTCATCCCTCCTTTTAGAAAGTGAAAGTTAAGGCCCAAAGAGGTGCACTTGTGGGCCCACAGTCATGCAAAGAGTTAGAAGCACAGTCTAATTCACTGACTCCTGATCCTCTGCCTTCTAGGTATTGTTAAAAATCCATCTGGAAGGGTAACATTTCTGATTGTTTTTTTACTTTTTCACCTGTTTCCAAATAAGAATAGCAACTAAGAAATTGTGTAGCTTATTCAGAACATATCAAAAATGGCTGAGTAAAGCAGAACCAGGTCACATAATGAAAATTTTACTTATTCAGTGAAAGGACCTTGTAAAATGGGAATCTTGTTAGAAAAAATTAATCTATAATGAGTGTCAGAAAGCTTCTAGAAATTATTTAGTACAAAGACCTTTTTTAAAGAAAAGGAAGTTAGATTAGAAAACATTTGAAGATACAAACTATATCTCACTCATATTTTCATTCTGTCTCAGAAAACTGGTTTTCATCCTTAATATGCCTAAAAATTACCCAGGAATTACCCACCTGGAGAGATTCCCATGCACTAGTTCTGAGATGGGACCCAGCAAATTCTGAGGCACCTTGTTTCTGTCCCATCCTGTGAGAAACATTATTCTGTGGCTCAGAGTTGAGTGCCTTGAACATAACAGCTCTCTAATAAATGCTTTATTGAGAGAAATAGAAAGAAGGGAGTCACCTAAGTTCATCCCGGTCAGTGTGTTTGGTTGATAGAGAAGCCAGGGTTGATCTGAGAAGCCAGGGTTTTTATCTCTGGTTGCATGCAAAGGACTGGCTTGGAAAAGCTTTTCCAACCACTTTTGGACAACAAGGCTTGTCTCCCACTCATGCTGTGCTTCTGTTCATGTCTTTATTTTCCTTCATAGTGTGTGCTTCCTGGTGGGCCTTTTTATCTCAAGCAGAGGATTGACTTGCTAGTCAGTCCCCTCTGCTATTTGACTGAGAACTACAGCTAACTGGGAAGAGGCTGAAAGACAAAGCTGGTCTTTCTTAGGTTGATTTTAGAAGTCAGAAGTCCTGGCTTTGAGGTGTAAGAATTTTTCTCTTGTCTACGTTTTTTTGAAGCTTCCCCAAACTTTTCCTCCTGCTCCATTTTCACTTTGATTGGGGCTTATCTCATACCTGGTAAGAACATCTATCCTATTTTAAAACATTAGGGCAGCCCGGGTAGCTCAGCAGTTTAGCGCTGCCTTCAGCCCAGGGCCTGATCCTAGGGCCCTGGGATTTAGTTCCGTCTGGCTCCCTGCATGGAGCCTGCTTCTCCCTCTGCCTGTGTCTGTGCCTCTCTCTCTCTCTCTCTCTCTCTCTCTCTGTGTGTGTGTGTGTGTGTGTCTCATGAATAAATGAATAAAATCTTTAAAAAAATAAAACATTAAAATACAGAAAAAATTTTCAAAAGATCTAATACGTTATAATAATGGAACTCAAAGTCATATATTTTATTCCCTAGAGATCTTCCATTATGGCTTTATTTTTTACCCACTGCCAAATGAGGATCACCATTGATTTAATGCTCTTTGATTTAGTAAAACATAAAAAATATCATCCTTGACTTATACATGGATATTTAATGTGATTGCCTTTCTGAAATATTTAATCTAGTATATATCACATGTGTAAAAGTCACATTAGCGTTCAAATGAGTTGAGCCAAACAACAATTCAGACTGCCCTTTTCAAATAGCAACAGGCAAGGGGCTACTTTTGGATCATATATTTAATTATTTTGCAAAACTTACGTTTAAGGTCTTTTGAAATACACATTTCTGATATTAGGGTATACTTAGTCTTAATAACACCTATCATTTCTAGATTCATTTCAGTCTGATACATGAATGGACAATGAGGTCTCATTTACCACTTATTTGATGCCATGTCAGGCTCAGAGCAAGTATGCACTACATGGCAATATGTTGTCAGTTGTTGCCATGGTAGCAGTAGTTGTGAAAAGAGAAAACCCACAGGCAGAGAATACCAAAAACCAGTAGAAATACTCAGAAGACTAAATGCATAGTCTTTAAGTAGGTGTTTTGTTTCCATGGGTAGATTTTTTTTTTTTTTTTACTGAATTTTAGTTAAAATGAGAAATCATTCTTCTTTAGGTGTTTTTTACTGAAGCTAAAGTTTGTTAATATGCATTAAAATCACTTTATGAGATAGCTACTTTCCATATATGCTCCAAAGACTCTAATATTAATGAATAAAACACATTTATAAATGTATTTTTGTTGTCATTACAATATATTGCTTGTTGGCTATAAAGAAAAAATGGTATCGCACTTAGAGGAAGCTCTTTCTGAAGCTGTTAATAAGTTTCTCATATTTTCTTCTTGGGAAAAATGTACACTTTAATTCAGCATTTAAATTTCACACTTTATTTCTTATGATGCATAAACAGGGATCTCTTATGCCACGATATAAAACTTGACAGTAATTTAACAATTCACAAACCAATTATATGTAATCTGATGCTACTACTTTTAAAAAGTCAAATAAGATAAGAGGATTCCTCAGAAAGCCAGACTACACTAAATTTTACCATTAAAAATAGAAAATATTAAGTTGTGGAAATTAATTAATTTTTACTATTTTTCTCCATCCCAACAGTTGCTATAACTTCTTACACTACCTACTCATTTACTTAACTTTATATTGTATACTACCATCTACTTTGTGCCAAGAATTTTTTAGAGAAACTGGAGCTTTAGAGAAACTCCTGGGATGGAGTTTCCTATGAAACTAGACATGTAATCATCAATTTTAAGTCCTACAAGAGGAGAGTGTACAAAATGTCATACAATCACAGAGAAAAAAAAAAAACAATTATTTTTCCCTATGAAAAGAAAAACCTTCACAGGGAAGGGAACATTTGAGTTGAACACTGATTATGAAACATCATTTCTTCTTTTAGATAATTGACACTAATGTAATAGCATTAAGGAAAGCATTTTGATGTTGCTTTATTAATTATGAAATATTATTGTAAATGCTCTTAAATGTCCCAAGACCTTTAGGGTAGAATAACTATGGACTTTATCTCTTGATTCAAATTAAATTTGTCTTAACCTAATTGGAGAGAAATCCAGTATTAAATTGTAGCTTCTTCCAATGCATTTGGATCTTACAAGTGAACCAATATTTGTTTAAAAAATTAGGAGTACCTCTCCTTCAACTTCCATTGAAGGAAATGGACTTGTCTGATAGCTCTGGATTCTCTGGGAAAACTGTAATCACAGATACTCAGGTCCCTGAGTTTGGGAGGCTTTAGATACAGTATGTACAACTCACAGAAAGGCTTCTGCTTTGGAGTGGTGGGGATCAGGTAGGGCCAGGACAGTCTTCACCACTGGTTGATGGTAACTTCCACTCCTTCCAGGTTTGGGATACCCAAACACATCTAGGAAGTAGATAAGTCTTCTCTTTAAACCTCAAAACAGGACAAACAATACATTACATGTTATATTACATATATAGACATTATGGATTATAGTTAATTCTCTCAAGGAATCAAAGCTAATGCTTCTCAATTTTAGAATATCTCAAAAAAATAATAAAAGAAAAGAAGGAAAGGAAAGAAGAGAAGAAAAAGAAGGAGAAAACAAACCTGATTCAAAATATAAATGATCAGTCCCCGTCCTCAGGTGACTTTGTTTTGTGTGGTCCTGGATTGTCATTGAAAATCTGGTTCCCTCATGAGGAAAAGAATCTAGGATCTTTACAAGAAATAAAGCAATCACAGTAGAGTTGTAAATATATTGTTTTGGGGTTGTTGTTGTTGTTGTTGTTTTTGACATAATGTTACTGCTACAGCACAGAATACTTATGTCTTCTTCTAACAGAAGCATATTTTTCATCATTTGTGTAGAGTACACTGTGTAGAATAGGCTTAATTTATAGCTAGGCTTGGATGGCTCTGATGATCTGTGGAGATGCCTGAGTACCTGTCTTTGACTCTTGGCTACATTAAGGAGACTGATATCTATGGTATGCAGTTTAAAGTTTGAAACTCTACTGGTGACAACCAAAACTAATTTGTTGACTCATGGATTTCACTTGGCGTATCAGATAGGCTGACTTCACCATATGACTTGAAGGTCATAAAAAGACTTCACCGGGAATGTCTGCCTTGAGCTCTCAATTCAACGATGAAGTGGGCCCTTGTGAGAATAAGGATCTTAGAGAGCTTGCACCTGGATATCTCTTTGACCCTTGGTGTTTACCTGCACTGTCTTTCTCCTACTATATTATACATTTCGCCTTTAAGTAAAAACATTACATCAGTATGTTCTGTGAATCTTCAGAGTCCTTTCAAATACCTGAACCTATTGGAATATTTGCATATACAAAAAGTATCATTATTAAAGTTAGTATAATATACCTAACAATGGATTGATATAATTAAATTATTGAGTTAATGATTGTCTAGTAAAACATAGGTTAAGGCAAATACTTATTACTAGTAAGGAGAACACTAAAGACAAACACAGATTTATATAGTTTTAAATCAGTAAAGAAGAGAAGTATTAATAAGAAAGCATATACAAAGGGAAATATGGTATATGCAAGAATCTTCTTCAGATTATCTCACACAGAAAACCATTGTGTAGTCATCAGCTTGCTATAACGTTCTTCAGTTAACAGTCAACTTCCATGGGTGTTCAGCTTCTGGAAGCTTTCTGCAGAAACTCAGTTTAAAATCACTAAAGGGTATAATCTTCAACAATATTAAGGTTCTTTTTCATTTGTCCAGAGGGTTGGGAATGAAGACAGCCTTGCATAATTTAAATCCATGAATAAGTGTTCCAATGAAAATGTTCCCATATCACTAGATTGGTCAGTTGCAATGTGCTAAGATTATGAAATCTAATCATATTTTAGCCTTTGTAAGTATTGTGGCTTTTCAACAGAATGCTTCAAAACATCTGCAGAATAAACTGTTTAAACTAGTACATATTCATAAACCATTGAGGGAGAAAACTGTATACAATCCCTTTGGAGTAACTCAAAGGTTCTTTTGCAATTGTTTCAGTTAATGCCTCCACCTTTACAATTTGTCCCAATTAATTTAATTAGAAATGAAGCATGAACTGGCCACATCTTCTATCCTGGAACTGTTTCCCCAATAGTGTTTAATTTTGTGGCCAATTTGTCCCTACTGAAATGAATTCTTTCATATGTTCCATCAGGATTTTATCCAATGCCTGGTATATATTTTATCTGCTACTATCAGATAACCATTCTGGTTTTGTCAGATATTATCTTCATGAGTCTTACAACACAATCATGGAATTTCTGAAATTTCTTTTAAGAATTTGGTTTCTGGCCATATTCTGTATATCTGTAATTGAATACTTGAACTTCTTCGTGGATGTGTTACTATCATAAATTATTTGTTTTATATGAGACCCTTTTGTCGGGATTTTTAGTCAGAGCACTCTGCTTAGCATGATAATCTCTAAAATATTTCAATTATATTTCTAAGTATTTTTATAGTATCTATAACTTTTACAGTACTTTTTTTATTGTGAGCCTATCACAATGAGAAATGGTCTTTGATATGTGCTATGCTGTTGAGTTAATGCATCAAGATTATGGTGTATCATTTTCATATTTATACAAAAAAAGAAAGATTTATGATAATCTAGGTACATATAATAATCTGTAAATTTATGTGCTCTGTTCCAATCCATCTTCCTATTTCTGTGAAGTCTTTTATCCATAAAGATTCTGGGGCTAGCAGAATTCCTTAGATAATTTTAAAAATTATACTTAGTATAGGTATTTTCATGACTAGGGCAGCTATAATTTGATCATCTGTAGGGAACCATAATACCTTTTGTCTAGAAGTAAATCCTGCCTATTAAAATTGTGGGTTTTGTGTCACAGAGGATAATGTATCCTTCTAATAATAATTTCAAAGTACAATTTGTGGGTTAAGGCATAAGATTGTTAAACATTTCACCATTTCTATAGTTTTATTAAACCAATTTATCTGATGTTCTATTGATAGTAAGATTACTCGAAGACATAAAGACACCTATATTAATAAGAAAGAGGTATTGCTTGCCTTAGGAGTCCAGAGGAAGGAGAAGTTTTGGGGCAACAGTGTTTGCCATGGAGTTAAGTCATTGAACAGACTAAGTAGTAGTCCTTCTGATTTTAGCTGATGGGGAACATTGGTTCTTTAAATGACACTTCTATTTGAAGTATCTATAGGTTTCCTTATCTACAGGTTCCCAAATCATAGGGGATAGAGGCTCTTTTAGTTGTTTTACCTAAAGATCCAATATAATGACTTCTAGCTTGTTTACTTTTTAAGTCTACTTGGAAATGTCTAGTTACATATTGGATATTTTTAAGTTAGTAATTTTACATTTTAATATTTGCTTCTATTTGACTCCCCTAATTCAGGTCTGAGCCCATTTACAAAAAAAGAGGATATAGTCTTTCTTGTCAGGTGTTGGGTTTGAATTGTTTGAAGATGTCATAAAGTCTGTCTTTTATTTTTTTACTTTTTTAAAAAAGATTTTATTTATTCATGAGAGACAGAGAGAGAGAGAGAGAGAGAGGCAGAAACACAGGTAGCGGGAGAAGCAAGCTTCATGCAGGGAGCTCGATGTGGGACTCGATCCCAGGTCTCCAGGATCAGGTCCTGGGCCGAAGGCAGCGCTAAACCACTGAGCCACCCAGGCTGCCCAAGTCTTTCTTTTATTTTTATTTAATTTATAAGTTTGCATCTTTGTTGAAAGAAAAACTTTCAAAATTGCCTTATGAAATGCATTTATTATTTCTTTTTTTAAACTTTACACCACTAGGTTATTTAAATCAGCTCTAATCTGTTGCTTTTAAATCTTTTCCTCCATGAGGTTAACAATTAATTGAATTAATTGGTCCATATCCATAGTGTAGGACAATAAGTATCTAATATGAATCCTTAATTCTACAGAAAATATTCTGCCTGTATCCCTGAAGTTTAGGAAAAATCATTAATTATAGCTCTTAATTTGGCTCTAGACCAGGGTTTTAATTCAACTTCCATAGATATGAGTTGTGTTCTAGAAATATAAAATGTGATATTCTTTTCTAATGAAAATTCTAAGGACACGCTAACTCATTTGCAAAACCAGGTAAAGTTTCATAGACAAAGGAATGCAAAGAGGGCTAGCTTTCGGAAGGTTGCAAAAGCCTTGACAAAGACTACATTGGAATTTGAGTTTTATTTAGCAAGCTCAGTATGCCAATTAAAAAAGCTGAGTAGGGCAGCATGGGTGGCTCAGCGGTTTAGCGCCGCCTTCAGCCCAGGGTGTGATCCTGGAGACCCAGGATCGAGTCCCAGTCAGGCTCACTGCATGGAGCTTGCTTCTTCCTCTGTCTGTGTCTCTGCCTCTCTCTCTCTCTGTGTCTCTCTTTATTTATGAATAAATAAATAAAATCTTTTTAAAAAATTAAAAAGCTGAGTATTGACTATGCAGTATTTTATCCCCTTATTTGTTTACAGCCCTTCTTAAATATTTTAGTTCATTAAATATGTTCTATCAAAAGTCCCCTTTAATAGTTCTTGTTATTCTAAATTATCTATCTAATTATTTTTCTAAACTTTATCAAGGAAATGAGGAGATTTAGGGATTAAAATCTGACTTTTTAGAGGAAGCAGAAGTTCTCCCAGGAAGAAGTTGAGACTTGACATAGATAAACCCCTGACACACACCCCTGAATGGCTGGCACTCATTTATTGCATGGAGTTTGTTCCTACTTGGGTGATTATGAAAAGGGTTGATGCTTACTGATTGGCTTGCAGAAATCATGTTCATTGAGGGGAGCTGTTGTTGACTGAACAGGAATAAAATGGGTTTTTGTGGTTCCTGTTTCCATGGCTGTAGAAAAGTGAGTCTTTTCTCAAAGTTATGGACTATTTTTATTCTCACAATTTGGGAAATACTGGTGCAAACCACACTCAAAGTTCTGTGGAGGGGTTGTCTCTGGGAGCTGACAAATGTCTCTCTCTATGTGAAATACAAAACAGACTTTATTCTCCATCTAAGGGAAAAGATAAGCCAGGTATTTAGGAACATCCCTCCCTTCAAGAAATGCGTGACAGGAGATTTCATCCTTCCCTGATACATCTAGTAGAAGCTGATTATACAAACACCCTTAGATGCCACAAATGGATCCTACATAACTCAAGGGGTGAGACAAAGTGAGTAATATGTAATAAATGGGAGAATGCAGATTCTTCTAAAGAATTCAAATAAAATTTACATTTAAAATACTCTCCTGGCAAAAATAGCACCTGTCTATGAGCTGGACTTACTCTGGACATTAGCTAAGTGAAATGAAAATTTTGTTAGTTTATTTCTGACTAACTTATTCTATTACATTATCACCATTTAACCTTCCCTGGAAACACAGTTAGCTTCCTTCTTTTTCTTTTTTTGAAAGTGTAGAACGAAGTTCCACCCACAGAGTGGCATCCATTTATAAAGCTGGTGTTAGGAGAAAAGATTATTTTTATAGGCTCAAACGTGTCACATTAGTGTTGTGATGAGATCAGGTTTGGGAACACAATTGTCCAGACAAGACAATAGTGTATATTTATTAGTATAATAATAAGGCATTTAAAAAATAAAATAACACAAAATATGGGAGATATGAACATAGCTATGCCTCTGGTAACTAGTAAGCAATGTTGTTATTGATCAGCAGAAATCTTGGATTTTAAAACTGTTTTTCTTGGGGCACCTGAATGGCTCCATCGGTTAAGCATCTGAATCTTGATCTCCTCTCAGGTCTTGACCTTAGGGTCGTGAGTTCAAGCCCCACATTTGGCTTCATGATGGGTATGGAGTCTACTTGAAATGAAAAATTTTTTTAAAAATTAAAACCATTTTTCTCATTACAGGCTGTGAACCTATTCCTGTGCGCTATCTTGAGTGGAGCAACATAGAATCCATCATAGCCATCGCCTTTTCCTGCTTGGGCATACTTGTCACCTTGTTTGTTACCCTCATCTTTGTGCTGTACCGGGACACACCAGTGGTTAAATCCTCCAGTCGGGAGCTCTGCTACATTATCTTAGCTGGCATCTTCCTTGGTTATGTATGCCCTTTTACTCTCATTGCTAAACCTACCACCACATCCTGCTACCTCCAGCGCCTTCTGGTTGGCCTCTCCTCTGCCATGTGCTACTCTGCTTTAGTGACCAAAACCAACCGAATTGCACGCATCCTAGCTGGCAGCAAAAAGAAGATCTGCACCCGGAAGCCCAGGTTCATGAGTGCCTGGGCCCAGGTGATCATCGCCTCAATTCTGATTAGTGTGCAGCTGACCTTGGTGGTAACCTTGATCATCATGGAGCCCCCCATGCCCATTCTGTCCTACCCAAGTATCAAGGAAGTCTACCTTATTTGCAATACCAGCAACCTGGGTGTGGTAGCCCCTCTGGGCTACAATGGACTCCTCATCATGAGCTGTACCTATTATGCCTTCAAGACCCGCAACGTGCCCGCCAACTTCAATGAGGCCAAATATATTGCCTTCACCATGTACACCACCTGCATCATCTGGCTGGCTTTTGTGCCCATTTACTTTGGGAGCAACTACAAGATCATCACCACCTGCTTTGCAGTGAGCCTCAGTGTAACGGTGGCCCTGGGGTGCATGTTCACTCCCAAGATGTACATCATTATTGCCAAGCCCGAGAGGAATGTCCGCAGTGCCTTCACCACCTCTGATGTAGTCCGCATGCATGTTGGCGATGGCAAGCTGCCCTGCCGCTCCAACACTTTCCTCAACATTTTCCGAAGAAAGAAACCAGGGGCAGGGAATGCCAAGTGAGTTATCTGACCCAGCTTTACCTCCCCCTCTCTTTTCTCCTTTCTTCTAGTGGACTAAACCATGTTCTTCCATTTCCCCAATGGTTTTCATTTCCTTTCTTAATCTTTTCTCCTTTATTCCAAATTTGACATTTTCTTACAGTAGGAATACTAAAGGTCTTCTTTGTTTTCATTCCTTAGAAAAAGCAAGGAGTGTGAAGCAACAACCAGCCGTGCATATCCTTATCCTTACCTAGAATCTTCAGCTTCTTTTCTACAAATTTTTTCCTTTCACATGTGTCCTCACCTTTATGGAACATCAACACATCTCTGAGGTCTGGGTTTGAGATGCAGACCCTAGTTCTAATTTCTAGTTTTGACTATGATTGTATAAAGCTTCTGAGTTATTTTTATGACTCTGGAGTCTCACCATTACTAATCTGGGTTGGAAGGAAGGAAATTAAGCACCTGGGGAAATTTGACTATTTCAAAATTTGAGCGCAACTAGCGGCAAATCTGTCCCGAAATAAGTTCCCTTAAGCAATTGTCCTACCGTACCCCTCTTATTTATTGAGTATAATGTAATAAAGTAATGTAATTAGTATAATAAAGGTGTTCCATAATGCCACACCTGAATTGTGCTACCACTACTGCAAGGCCACAGTGAGAATGGTTTCCAAGCCATAAAGCACCAAAACAAATAGGAAAGTAGTTAAAGGTGAGAAGTCCACACTGATACAAATGCTGGAAGCTCTATATGTAATTGAACCATCCAAAAATTCCTCACTTTTTCCCATTAGCAGTGTCAATTTTTCTTCCTGAAACAATCCTTTAAAAGTGAAGAATTTTAGTACAAATAACTATAACATATACATTGTTTTATAACTGTTCTCCCACCCTACTCCCAAACAAGCCAGCAAGACAAGGGGAATAGGTATTATTTTCCCCATTTTATAAGTGAGGAAGCTCAACCACTGTGAAATTATGTGACTCGTAATTCTATTTAGTTAGATATTCTTTGCCTAGGTCTTAACTGGCAGGAAATTTCCCATCTTACCATATGTCAAAAAATGTATATGCCTTAAGCCTCTGTGTTTTGTATCTTTACTTGCCTAGCAGTACCATGGGCATCTTTTACAGAAATCATATGACTGGTTTGAGGATCAGATGAAGGAGTCTATGGGAAAACATATTTTTTAGATCCATGGAATTGTTATTATTTCAAGTAATAAATATTTTTTTCAGTGTTAAGGATTAAGATCATAATGAATGCTTACTCATTGATGTATCAATTTCAAGTTCTAAATAAGATACTAATTGTAAAAGTTGCATAGTCATTTTTTCCCTTGCCAGGTTTTTCATGCTAGCCAGCATCCCATCAGGAGCAGCCCCCTGGCAGGGACTCATCAGTAAGCACGAAGGCAAATGAACAGTGCCATGAAATGAGAAAAAAAAATAATAGACCATAGCCACGGAGTCCAGATGTAAAATGGCATCATAACAATTTTCATTAAGAGGGACAGGATGAGAAGAAACACAATGAGAAAGGATAAAACTCCTTAAGCTGGAATGTTTGTAGACAGCTAAGATATTTCCTTTGTTGCATGTCATATGGCTTTATGAGGGTTCCATTCTACTATCTACCATTATGCACATCCATGTTTCTGATTTTTATGCCTTTATTATGGTTCTTCAGAAACTTTCATGTGATTTTTGGTCATAGTCATTTCTGAAAGCAGTTTTAACCATTAATGAAAGGAGAAACCTATGTGATCCAGATATCTTGTGTTGGCATCCAGGGATATGCATTTACGAACGCTTTCCCAATGCTTATATGTACACTTGTACATAGAACTACATTAGCTCATGTCCAAAAGCAGTGACTGATGGACAAGCATTGGTGTATATTCTGATCATCTTCTTGTAGCTGGAACTTCTTTCCTTATAAGCTGAGAATATTCCTTTCACTATGAGTTTAGAAATCAATTTTATTTTGGATCCTGCTTTTAGGAGAAAAATCAGCTTGTTCTAAATTGGATTGGTTTTTAAGGAAGTGCTGTTTAATCAATAAATTGCCTATCTATTAGCTATAATTTGTTAACACTCTAAGAATGATATGGTAGGAAATATACTTCTAATTAATAATATGCAACTTTCTTAGTACAATCTGTAGCTTCTGCAAGGCATATCACACAGCTGAGCTGATGCACAGAGAGTATTTGAAGCCAAATTTCTATGGAACACAGCTATTTATTTACTTATTTTTCTCATCTATTCTTCTGAAGATTCTCTTATAACTCTATGAGACTGTAATTTTAAAATAATAATAATTTCAGTGCCTATGTTTTTACCTTTTTTATTACTGTTTTATGGATTTCTGGTTTGTCTCCAAACTTACAAAAACCACAACAATCTAATATTTTTCTACAGCATCTAAAATCTAGCAGAGTTTTGCCAACTGGAGCAAAGGGGCTGAAAACTCTGGAGAGCACATCACCCAATGAGTTTATTACCATTCTGGATGTGTAATTCCTACATTTATGGTGCACTGAGGGTGTTCGGCAGTCTGCATATGTAGCTATAAACACAGAACAGCTGCTGTAATGAAGAGCTTCCAACTGATCTGTTTGAGTATTATTCTGAGGAGTTGCAAGTCCGACTTCATCCTTGTAAGAGGCTGTTTCTGAGATACTCGGGAGGGATGACATCGTAGGTCTGTTTTTGCAAAGTTTTCTGCAGTTTTTTAATTTAATTCACAGCTAACCATCTGATAACAACCAAAGGTCTGGGTACTTGCTTTACATTTTCTGAAATGTAGTTTAGGAGGATTCTAATCAATAAATTGGGTTTTTGGGTTACTTACCGTTAGATGTCCAATTAAACATAATCCTGCCCTAGAAAATCGGTTGAATAGTATAATTGCCTTTGACATCTCTAACTTCTTTAGCTGAAGTAACTTAATATATTCTGATTGGAAAATATTTAGACTTAACCTAATATAAAGATAGTGGTAAAATTCTCTTTCTTGGCAATAGAAGAAATATAAAAATTCCTAGACGTTTATAATTAAATAAGTATTTAGATTCAAATTACTTATAACTTCCCTTTTTTTAAAGATTATTTATTTATTCATGAGAGACACACACACACACAGAGAGAGAGAGAGAGAGAGAGAGGCAGAGACACAGGCAGAGGGAGAAGCAGCCTCCATGCAGGGAGCCCAACTTGGGACTGGATCCCTGGTCTCTAGGATCACACCCTGGGCGGAAGGTGGTGCTAAACTGCTGAGCCACCCAGGCTGCCCTTACAACTTCCTTTTAAGCAAAATGAGTTAACACTATGCAACTGAAAAATTAAAATATTATGTAAATGATATACTTCTTTTAAAAAATAGGTATATTAATGACTAAATGTCAAACTAACATTTCTAATTATTTTCTGGATAAATAACCTCAATGGGTGCCAATCTAATGGCACATGGAACTGAAATGTGACACTTCACCCCTATGGCCTTTTGCATGTAAAACTAAAAACTATTAGAAGCACAAAAAAGCATTAGATTAATGCAAGGAAATAATTTTAAAACCCAGATTCCTAGGGGAGCCTGGGTGGCTTGGTAAGTTAAGGCCACCAACCCTTGGTTTCAGCTCAAGTCATGATCTCAAGGCCTTGAGATCGAGCCCTGCCCCTGCTTGTCCTCAACCTGGAGTCTCCTTGAGATTCTTCACCCCTCCCCTGCTATTCCACCCACCCACCCACCCCACTTGTACTCTATTTCAGATAAATGAATAAAATATTTTTAAAAAGTGTCAGTTCCTAAATAAATAGGGTATTATTGTGTTCTTGCAATTGTTTCTTAGGCATTTGAATATGTGTTTCTATTGAGTGCAAAAGCTAAATGAAATACTAGATGGAAGGACGCCTGGGTGGCTCAGCATTGGGCGCCTGCCTTCGACTCAGGTCATGATCCCGGGATCCAGGATTGAGTCCCACATTGGGCTCCAGCATGGAGCCTGCTTCTCCCTCTGCCCATGTCTCTGCCTCTCTCTCTCTCAGTCTGTGTCTCTCATGAATAAATAAATAAATCTTAAAAAAAAATACTAGATGGAATGATGCTCTGAGGAAATTTTCCTCTTGGTCTGCTAGAAACATTTTTTGTCCACAAGTAGAGGTCACTAAGCCTGCAACATTCATGATTATGCCTTGGGTATGCCTTTAAATTTTTCTTTCTTCCTTTGATTTTGAAAGGAAATATGATAGAGAGTCAACAGATATCACAATCAATAGAAATAACATGTTTTGTTTCATAGGAAGAACTCAATCATTACTCTAATAAGCTTGTAAATGAGAAAATCTGTCATTTTGAAATTTTTTTTCCTGTAATCATACAATAAACAGCTTTAAAAGTATTGTTTAGAAAATGAAAGTATTATAATTATCCCATTGCTTTTAGAGTAAATATCAGAAGATTTTATCTAAGTACTTATCTAAGTGGAGGAATTTTACTACTTGATAGTAGCATTTATGGAGGATCTACTGTTTGCTCATTCATGTATGCAATCAATCATTATTTCAACAGTAAGCTTAAAAGCAAAAGCACATGGGTAACTTGATGTGGTGCTAGGTAATATTCAGGATAAAAATAGGTAAAAGAAGCAGGCACTGACTGTAATCTTATGATACAGTAAGGAAGACAAAATATAACTAAATATACTGGAATAGGTGCCATAATACCACAATATAACATTCTGAGTGTCAGGAAGGAAAGAGATTATGTCCAGCTAGGAGCAGTATCTGCGGAAGGATAGGACAAAATTTCTTAATAAAAGTAACATTTGAACTTGACCTGAAAGGATGTTTTCAACAAGAGAAACTGCTCTGATGAGACCATTTCACATGTTATGTAAATGAAACTTTAGAAATGTGAATGCATTTTCTGACCATACCATGGAATCTGATATGAATGAAATACATGGAAAGGTATAATGGTGGGCAAATTTATAATGCAGAAAGAGGACAGATTATAGATAATGATCAGTGTTCTGAGAAGAAGCTTACATATTTTTTATATAAACTGCAAGGTACATTAAAGATTTTTGTGAAGTTTTGTGTTCATGTGTATGCTTTGTGGGAAAAGATTGACTATCGAAAGACTAGTTAATAGAGTGCTACAGTAATTCAAGCGGCAGTTTAAAAAAATAAGAGTTTTAAAATAGAGCAGTGGAGTGAAAGTCAAACCCCATGTATGAATATGAAAAAGTTTTCTGAGCTTGATTCATTGGAGTTGAATTGTTTGCAGAGAGGAAGGAAGAAATAAAAACTAGAATACAACTCTCATGATTTAAGCCGGTGCGACTGGAGAAATAGAGTGACCATAAAGGTGGAATACAGGTAGAACTGGTGAGATGTTGATGAGTTGGATTTCAGATTTACCAATTAAGATGCAGTAAAGGCATCCAAATAGAGGCAGCCATAAGTTACTTAGAAATTTAAGACAGGAGCTCAAAAGAAAGGTCTGAGCCAGAGCTCTAGATTTGAGGCTTAATTGTCAGAATGTTTAAAGTGGCCAAAAAAGTGGTTATGACACAAGAAAAGAAGAAAGTAGGAGGAAGAACATTAGGGAACACTTGCACTTGAGAGAAAAGATAAATAAGGAAAACCTGAAGGCAATAAACACAAGGGAATCAAAGAGAATGGGGGGAACAGGAGGACTGCAGTATCCTGGAAACCAAGGAGGAGACTGTGTCTTAGTCAGCTCAGGTTGCCATAGTAAAATCCCACAGACTGGGCGCTTAAACAACAGACATTTATTTTCTCACAGTTCTGGAGGCCAGAATTCCAAGATCAGAATGCCAGCATGGTTGATTTCTGGTGAGATCTCTCCTCTTGGGTTGCAGATGGCTGCCTTCTAACTGTGTACTCACATAACTTCTTTGTGCAAGCATGGGGGAAGAGAGAATGAGAAGGGAAAGGGGGGAGAGAGAACTATTTGGTCTTGCTTCTTGTAAGAGCACTTATCGGAGATGAAAGCCCCCCTCTCTGGACTTCATGTAACCCTAATTACCTCTCAAAGGCTCCACCTCCTAATGACATCACACTAGGTGTTAGAACAACCATTCAGTATATAACAGACTATTTCAAGAAGATTGAGCTTGGGATCCTTGGGTTCCTCAAGGATGGACACTTTGTGGTTATCCTTGAGTAGCTTCAGTGGTGTGATGTGGGTAGAATTTCTTTTACAATAAGTTTGGCATTAAAGGAACTTAAAATTCTAGATAGTATTTAAGGAGGGAGGAGTGAAATAAGAGAAGAGAAATTTAAGCTGGTTTATATCTAAGAAAGGGGCTAACAGAGAAAGAAAAATTAAAAATATAACAGAGAGATCATGTGGTTTATGCTGAGCCACCTGACCCAGACCTGTGCCATTACAATATAGTTTATCATCTATTGATAACTCTGTGACCACTGAAGCATCAACTCCGAAGAACTGAGTTGGTTATGTTCGATACTGGTTCTCACTTAGTTACATGTGTGTTGCTTGACATTAAAAAAGAAAAAAGATGAAAAAATTAGGCTGGATATTTATAGGAATTTTTATTAAAATCCCAAAATACAGCCCTTGATTTTTAACAGACCTCTGGACTTACAAATATTGAGTGTAGGATTTCAGAAGTGACATATGAAGGAAAGTCTGGAAAGTAACATGTGTTTTCCTGGAACTATTGGCAGATATAAAGGATTCATGGCTAATAAGTAGAAGTTGCATTGTAGATCCAGAGACAGACTCAGTTGGGGCTAAAGCAGTTACCTTTATTCAGCTGTGATTAAAAGAACTAGAAACCCTCAGATCTCTCCCTGACAGCCAGTCATAGTGCCTGAGTGTGCCAGCATGAGGACATTTTATTTGGGATAAAGACTTATGCCCCCTGAAAAACCAAGCCAAAATGCCTTCACTTCCTGAAAGATGTAACATTTTGTCACCTGGAAGCACATTAGCCGTAATTTAGAATGAAAATAGAGAAGTTGGCATATCTGTCATATGTGGAGAAGTTGCTGCTGTGAGGGACCAGCTGCAGAGGCCATGGGCTTAAGTGTGGGGAAGGAGTGCATGACAGGACAAAGGGGGGGAGGGGGTTGGACACAACTTGTCTCCCATCAGGTGCAGCAAATTTGGAATCACCATTGTTTTCTTGTTTTTTTTTCTCTTGTTAATAATATGTGTTCATTCTGTGAATAACACAGAAATAGCTACTTTTGATACTCATATTTTATGTTTTTAAGTTCTATACTGAGACCATAAGGTGCAGGTTATGTTGCAGCTTCAAAGAGAACATACTTCCTTTTGAATATGGGTCACCTTTTATATTTCGTTCAAATTCAAATAAACTTGCATGACTGATACATATTCAAATTCCCAAATTTGATATTTTATCCTCATATGTTAACAGTACATAGTTCTTAGACTGAATTCAGAATATTCTTTTTTTAAAGATTTTCTATTTATTTATTTATTTATTTATTTTAAAGAGAAAAAGTGGTGAAGGGCAGAGGTAGAGAGAAAGAAACTTTAGCAGACTGTGCTGAAGTGGGGAGCCCGACCCAGGGCTCCATCTCATGATCCTGAAATCATAATCTGAGGTGTAACCAGAAATTAGATGCTTAACCAGCTGCACCACCCAGGGGCCCCTGATCCCAGAATATTCTACATGAATATCCATAATGGCTCAAGAAAGGTCCATATGACACAATTGTGCAAAGAAACTAAGACTTGACAACCTCAAGCCATTTTTATAAGAGAAAGAGATGGGGCTAAAATCATTGAGGGTTTTTTGGATAAAATCATCACTGTGTGTAGGTCTGCAACCTCAATAATGTATACATTTATTCATGCATATAATAAAATAAGACTGCCCTCAAGAAGTTCATGGTTATTGGTATTACATACCATGGCAATAAAATCGGGTGAGTGGGAATGATAGGAAATGGTATAGTGTGGTGATTTAAGTAGGTGACTAACTTTAGAGTCAGAAGTTTATTAAGTATACACCCAACTCTATGTAACAGTCACCTATTAAATGAAAGAAACTGTTGGAGACCCACTGGAGTCCTGCAGCCTGAACCTGACCATGGATGTTCTCAGATCATGAAAACAGAGCCTATAGACTCACTAATTAGAACTCTTGAGCTGCAAGTTACAGAAGCCAACTTAAGCTAGCCTAAACATATTTATTTTTCATTTGCATAAAATAAATGGGAAAATGTATGTAAAGAGTGTAGTACAGTGCCTAGCACATAGTTAATTTTCAATAGCTGTTAGCTAGTGACACTGAAATTATGAAAATAGGACAATGTATGGGAGTCTATATACTAGCAACAAAACTCTGCATTACATCATCATGTAAAGAGAGTTCTGATAGAATGCATCATAGTTATCATTAGTTCACAATATCTATGCTGTATAGAATGGAAGAGCACGGGCAGCCCGGGTGGCTCAGCGGTTTGGTGCCTGCCTTTGGCCCAGGGCGTGACCCTGGAGACCAGGGATTGAGTCCCACATTGGACTCCCTGCATGGAGCCTGCTTCTCCCTCTGCCTGTGTCTATGCCTCTCTCTCTCTCTCTCTCTCTCTCTCTCTCTGTCTCTCATGAGTAAATAAATAAAATCTTTATAGAAAAAAAAAAGAATGGAAGAGCATGTATCTGCTAAAAGTGGAGATATGCAAGTGATACTTAGTATGAAATGTGTGTGGGGGAAAAAACACCCTGTTTGACATAGCTTGGCAACCTGTCCGTGCTTGGCCATAGCTAAAGAAAGATGAGGTCATTTGCATTCCATCTGTAGTGTCCAGTATAAAGTGTTACCTACTCTAAAGGGAAACAGACCATGTGAGCAACGTGTTTGTAAAGCTAGTTCAAGAACAAAAACATTAACAGCTTGCAAAATGAAGAATATAAGAAAGTACCAGTGGATTTGTAAGCTTCAGATCATGAGAACAGAGCCTTAGGCTCCTTAATTAGAACTCTCTGGCTGCAAGTTATAGGAGCCAACTCAAGTTAGTCTAAGGAAAAGGGGGTGGGCTATTTAGCAGAAAGAATAGAAGGAATACTTTCAGGTATCCCTTGGTAACAAGATTTGAAATGCTTCTGGGCCACATGGGCAATTGAGCTCCTGAGGAGAAAGGTCTCAGGGTCACCTCCTCTCTCCTCCCTGCCTGCCTTCATCTTCTCTTCATAGATCTGTTCTCTCCGTGTCATGGGCCTTCATGGTCAGTCCAAGGACAAGCATCCCAGTGCTCTTGAGTTTACATGTTTTTATAGATCAGCAACCCAAAGAGACTGCTTCTGTTCTCTTTACCCCATAGATCTACAAAACACAGAAACTGATTGGCTAAGCCTGGCTCATGAGTCTATCTCAGTTTAAGGAGGTAAAGGACAATCACCTATCTATACAAAATGTGAGTGATTATTCCAAATTCTAGTGGGTATGCCAATGGAGCGGAAAGAAATGTCATACCTCTGACACAACATTTTTATAAAGGTATGCAGTATAGAACCAAACAAATTAACAACAACAACAACAACAACCTGTCTTTGCTACCTTTATAAAGAATCCTGGCTATAAAATGCTTCTCAGTTGCCTCAAGATAAACAAAGCCGGGGGGGGGGGGGGGGCAGGGCAAGGTGCTTTGTTTTGTTAAAGGAAAATAGATCATTAGAACGCTGTCTTCTGAATGAATTAAAATCACAGGCCAACAATATAGTATTACTTATTATTAACATTGGTTAATAGAAGAAAATTACATGACTGTAATTGATTTTGTTTCAAAAGGGTAAGGGAAAACCTCGTATAATTTAAGGCAGTTTAACAATACCCTCTATGCAGATTTTCTTTTTTTTTTCTTTTTTTTTTTTTTTAATTAACTTTCATTGGTGTTCAATTTACCAACATACAGAAAAACACCCAGTGCTCATCCCGTCAAGTGTCCACCTCAGTGCCCGTCACCCATTCCCCTCCAACACCCGCCCTCCTCCCCTTCCACCACCCCTAGTTCATTTCCCCGAGTTAGGAGTCTTTATGTTCTGTCTCCCTTCCTGATATTTCCCAACATTTCTTTTCCCTTCCTTTATATTCCCTTTCACTATTATTCATATTCCCCAAATGAATGAGAACATACACTGTTTGTCCTTCTCCGATTGACTTATTTCACTCAGCATAATACCCTCCAGTTCCATCCACGTTGAAGCAAATGGTGGGTATTTGTCGTTTCTAATGGCTGAGTAATATTCCATTGTATACATAAACCACAGCTTCTTTATCCATTCATCTTTCGATGGACACCGAGGCTCCTTCCACAGTTTGGCTATTGTGGCCATTGCTGATAGAAACATCGGGGTGCAGGTGTCCCGACGTTTCATTGCATCTGAATCTTTGGGGTAAATCCCCAACAGTGCAATTGCTGGGTCGTAGGGCAGGTCTATTTTTAACTCTTTGAGGAACCTCCACACAGTTTTCCAGAGTGGCTGCACCAGTTCACATTCCCACCAACAGTGTAAGAGGGTTCCCTTTCCTCCGCATCCTCTCCAACATTTGTTGTTTCCTGCCTTGTTAATTTTCCCCATTCTCACTGGTGTGAGGTGGTATCTCATTGTGGTTTTGATTTGTATTTCCCTGATGGCAAGTGATGCAGAGCATTTTCTCATGTGCTTGTTGGCCATGTCCATGTCTTCCTCTGTGAGATTTCTCTTCTTGTCTTTTGCCCATTTCATAATTGGATTGTTTGTTTCTTTGGTGTTGAGTTTAATAAGTTCTTTATAGATTTTGGAAACTAGCCCTTTATCTGATATGTCATTTGCAAATATCTTCTCCCATTCTGTAGGTTGTCTTTTAGTTTTTATGCAGATTTTCTTCAAGATAAATGAGTCCACTGCTAACAAAATTAAGCCAAATCCATAGCGATTCTGCTAAATATATTAAAAAACAACCACTTAAAAGAAATCAGTAAGAAATATTTTCCCTTCCTTGATTTTCCAGCTATAAAAATACATAGTTACATTGCTCCTAGTAAATTCTCTCAAATACTGGGGGAATTAATATCATCTTCAGTTTTGCACTGCTTATGTTACTTGGCTTAGGTGGATATGGGATAGGGAGTGGAAAAATGCTAACAAAAAAAAAAAAACATACATGATCAAAGTAAAATAGAAGGATTTATGACCATGGGGCAGCAGAGGCAGTGAGGAAGCAGAAGGGATGGATTTGGGTCACTAGCCAGCTCTATGACTTTAGCCATTGATTTTGTCAGTGCTTTATTGCAAGCTCTAGTATTTCAAGCCATTTTAGTAGTTTTCATAATTTAGTCCTTTGCTTAAAAACATATGGAGGGCTTACTACTTTACAAACTGTGGACAATTTACCCATGAAAAAATATTGAATGGTCTGCTATGACCCCACAGAATTTCTCCTGAAGTGGAGGATACCAGTAAGAACACTGATGATGACAGTGTGGCAGAAGGTAGTTCTAGGACAGAGGTGAGGGTAGCGTGTTCAAGAGGCATAAATAGAAACGACCTATAGTGTAGACCGTAGACCATGGATGGAGTCCGGTGGGGATCTAAGACAGCTAAGAATAATGGCTGCCCTTAGCTAGACCAAGCAGTGGGTTAAAGTCGGGGAAGGTACGGGGAAGGTGTTTAAGTCAGGGGAACTACTATGTGAAAAGATACAGAGGCAAGATATAGCACAGCTATATGTTATGTTACCCCCTAATATGTTAGGGGGTAAGTGTTTCCATTGGGCTGACAGTAACTTCTTACAAAAACATATTTAGCTTCAAATGTTTAAAACTTTGAAAATTTAGCCTAAACTCCAGGGCTAGTCCTAGTATAAAACCACAGCTTTTGCTGTGGTGGTTAGCATGGCTTCAAGGCCTGACACATACCTTTTAAAGACTTGAAGAGAACCACTGATGACTCATTCACTCAACAAATGATTTTCCAGTGTCTAGAATGTGCCGGGACAGTGCAGGGAATTCAGTGGTGAACAAATCAGATCCAGCCCCTGCCTTTGTGGAGGTTAAAATCTAGCCAGATATTAAACAAGTAATCACAAGTGTAGTGAGTGTTTGTAAGAATAAATACAAGGTATTACAGAGTGTTATTAGAGGGATCTAACCAGTCCCAGTGCGTGGAGGCTGAACATGTTCCAGGAAGAAATATTATTTAAATAAGACTTCTGAAGGAGAAGGGGTTAGCTAGGGACAGAGGGGAACTAATGGAGTAGAGCTGTCAAGCAATCAGAATGTAAAGGTGTTGAGCAGGAAAAAGACTCACAGCTGAAGGAAATGAAGCAATTTCAAGATGCCTAGAGGCAAGAAAGAAGGAAAGTATGATGAGAAGAAACTGAAGTGGTCAGTTATGACCAGATCAGGGTCTAGTTAAAGGCCTCAGGGTCTTGGATCTTACCTTCTGAACCACGGAAATCCACTAAGGTCATACAGCAGGGTTGCACTGTCATCCTTGAGACGTGTGTTTTATAGCTAGCATTCCACCCTCAGGGTAGAGGTTGTACTGGGAAGCAAGACTCAAGACTCTGGACTCTGGGAGGAGGCTGTTGCAGAGCCTAGGTGGGAGATTACACGGTGGCCCAACCTAGGGCTTTGACAGTTGGCGGTGAAAAAAGAGATCCCAGAGAAATAATTAAGACATAAAATAAAAGTAAAAGTAAAAATAAAAAATTGCTCAGGAAATTCCATTTTAAGGCATATAGAATAAACAGAGATATGCAGCCACCTCAGGGTTGTTTGGCTCCAAAGACTATAAAATTTGAACTATTAGCAGACTAAATATATTAGCACATCTATGATATGATTGATCTATAAGAGTTGGGGTTGATCAGACACAAAAGCAGAAAAGAGCAGTCACTGAAACAAATGTTGGAAATGGTCATAGGTCTCTGTGATGTGGAGATGGGTGGACAGGCTGATGACCCAGGGGGGCTTTTTGAAAATTTAAGTCCAAATGACAAAATGACCCCTAGAATTAATAGGGTGAAGTCGTAGCTTAATGCCATCAAGTATTTAATTATTAAAGCATGTAATGCCTATTATATCTATTCTCAGCCTTTCTGATCCAGAAATTCATAGCTCGTATGTTATTTACTACACATACACATTTCCTTTATTCCACAAGAAGAATCTTTGTTTCCAAGGAAACAGTAGATGATAGAATTAAAATATCTCAGAAATATATATTTTTGCTATTCCACAGTAGCCATACAAGTATCTTAGAATAACTACTAATACTGTCACAACCAATTAATTACTCAAAGAGTTAAAATATGGTAGTTTGCATCTGATCTTTCCATCTCTCCCTTTTAAACTAGTTTTACTATATCTACATTAACTGAGTAAATAGCCATTACATACTATACTTTCTCCCTTTTAACCTGAGGATGGGTTTAATACTTACCTCCAGTCCTTATGATGATGTCTTCCTAGTTATTTTGGTAGTCTGAAGCTCATAAGCCTAACCCAGAGTAGATTTTCAGGAATTTACTCATGGGAACAAGAGTCACTTAGTTTTTGTTTGTTGAAAACAGTTCATCTACAACCTTTATATCAAATGTCAGTTTTGCTGGCTATAAAATTCAGGGAGCATATTTTGTTTTTCTGAAGTATTGTCAATATGTCTTTCTGGTTACAGTTAACATAAAGCTTTGCTGCCTCAAATTCTGAGGATTATCCATTTTCCCTTATAAAACACTTCTGTTTTTTTTCCCTAGACATCCAAAATAAAAACATTTCCATTTCCTATAGAGTCTGGTTATTTTACTAGAATGTTTCTTCATATTGGTTTTCTTGGGTCAGTATTCTCAGTGTGTAGTTACAAATCATTTTAAACTTCAGGAAAAATTTCTTGAGCTATATATATAGTCTTCAGTATTCATTTCCTTGCTTTGTTTCTTTTTCTTCAAGCATTTCTAATACCTGTATGTTGAAGCTTTTTTGGTTAACTTCAATATTTACATTTTCTCTCTAATCCTTCTCGTCCTTTCATTTCATATCCTTTTTTGTTGAAGCATAGTTACAAAGTTACATCAATATGAATAGACTTTTAATGGAAGTTTGATGCAGCTTATACAATTGCATGATATACCCCTGTAACCCACAAGTAACCAAGGTATAGAGCATTGGCTTCACCCTAGAAATTTCCCCCATTCTTTTCTAATCTGTTCCACTTTCCATTCAGAGGCAACCACTACTGTGATTTCTACCCTCATAGATTAACTTGCCTGTTCTTGAATTTCATAAAAATAAAATCATACAGTAAGTTTCTTTTATGTCTCCATTCTTTCACAAAGCATGAGATTCACCCATGTTCTTGCATGAATCAATAGTTTATTCCTTTTAATTGCTGGTTAGTATTATGTTGTATGAATATACTAAAATTTGTTTAATCTAATGTGCTAATGGGTATTTACGTAGTTTCCAACTCTCACTATTACACATAAAGCCACAATCAACTTACATATACTAGTTTTTACGAACATATATTTTCATTTTTTTGTGGGTATATGCCTAGAAGTGGAATTGCTGGATGATAAGGCAGGTGTATATTTAACTTGCAAGAAACTGCCAGAGAGATTTTGCCAAAGAAGCTGTAAAGGATTTTGCCATTTTATACTCCTACTAAGAATGTATGAGATCCATTTGATGTTGGTAATCTTTCACATTTTTGTCATTCTAATGAGTATGTAGTTGTATTTAATTATAGTTTCAATTTGCATTTTCCTGATGACTAATGACCTTGAAATTCTTTTCATATACTTTTTTGGTCATTTATATGCCTCTTTTATGAAATACTATACAAATTCTTGCCTATTTTTTACTAGGTCATTTGTATCTTATTTTGTATCTTTATTGTATCTTATTTTTAGGGCTTCTTTTTATAATCTGGTTATAAGACTTTGTCAGGTACATGTATTATAATATCTTCTCAGTCTGTGACCTGACTTCATTTTCTTAGTGGTATCTTTTGATGAGTGAAAGTTTTTAATTTTGATGGAGTTCAATTTATCATTTCTTTTATGATTAGTGCTTTTTATATTCAGTTTAGAAAATTTTTACCTACTGTAAGTCACAAAAATATTTTCCTATATTTTCTTCTAGGAGCTTTATAATTTTGACTTTTTTCATTTAGTGCTGTAATACTTTTTTTATGTGTGATATAAATAATGGATCAAGATTCTTTTTTTTTAATAGAAATCCAATTTTCCCAGCTCAGTTTTTGAAAAGACTTTCCTTCCCTCATTGAATGACATTGGTGCTTGTGTCAAAATTCAACTGAACATACACATAGATGGTCCCAGTTATGAACTCTTTACTATATTCTCTTGATATTTGTCTATACCACACTGTCTTCTATTCCTGAATCTTATATTGTTTTAAAATCAAGTAATATAACTACTCCAGCTTTATTATTGTTCTGGCTATTCTGGGTCTAGGACATCACTGCCATTGCTCAAAATTTCATCTTTATATATGACATTACCTGTAGGGTTTTCATAATTTACCTTTATCAGGTTAAGGCTATTCCTTTCTCAGTTTGCTGAGAAATTAATCACAAATGGACATTGAATTTTGTCAAAATATTTTTCTGCATCAGTTGAAATATCCTATTTTTCTATTGTATTCTGTTAACATGGGGAAATACCTTGAATTATTATCAAATACTAATCCATTCTTGAATTTCCTGATATAAATTCTTCCTTGTTCTTCTCTATATTGCCTAGCTGAAATAGAGTCTACCGTGTCTGACATTGGTGTAGCTAATAGCTTTTAGTTTTGGTTAGTGTTTACATGTTCTACCTTTTCCATTCTTTGCTTTTCAACTTTTCTGTGTCCTTATGTTTATTTTTTAAAAGATTTATTTATTTATTCATGAGAGACCCAGAGAGAGGCAGAGACACAGGCAGAGGGAGAAGCAGGCTCCCTGCAGGGAACCTGATGCAGGACTCAATCCCAGGACCAAGATCATGGCCTAAGCTGAAGGCAGACACTCAACTGCTGAGCCATTCAGGCATGTCCTTCTGTTTAAAGAGTGTCTGTCCTAAGCTGCTCATAGTTAGTTAGAGTTAGACTTTGTTTCTTAGGTTGATAATACTTATGTTTAAATTAGATTATTTAGTTCATTTACACTTGATGTAATTGCTGACATAATCATATTTATATCTACTTTTTAACTATTTTCTGCTTGTCTTGGTGGAATGATTACTTCCATTTATGTGTTTGCTCTCCTTTTGTTTTTCTTTTCCTTCTTGCTTTCTTTGGATTAATATAGCATTTTAATATTCAGTTTTCCCATCTATTAATCTGTTAGCTTAACATTCTTTTATTATTCTGTTTATAGTTACCCTAGAGATTATAATAAGGATTTCCTGACTTTTGTAATCTTAAATAAATTAGTAGTTTTCTCACTTTCCAAACAAAGCAAGGATCTTAAAGCACATTAATTTCATTTGCTTTGTGTCAACTTTCATGCTGTGCACTTTAATTCTGCACATTTTTTACATCTTATATTACATGACTATGATTGTTTTGCACAATCAATACGTATTTATATATTCCTGATATGTAGATCCTCCGATGATGGACTGAAACGATTTGAGTGTGTATTGTAGTTTTATAAAGTTTATTCTGCTTCACTTGGTGCATCTTATTACTAGGGTATAGTTATCCAGGGGTCCTGTGGTTCCCCACTGTTTCCCTGGGCTCCACATTCTTAAATGCCTTTAACTTCAAAGTGATTCATCAGTGCTGTGAAACTTCCAAAAACTTCATTCTGATTTCTGGCAGTTTTCTACTTAGCTTTGTATCCTGTGCTTTGTGCAGCCTAAAATGTGCACGTTTTTTATGAGGGAACCTACTAAGTGTTAGTCTCTCTCTCTCTCTCTCTCTCTCTCTCTCTCTCTCTCTCTCTCGTGTGTGTGTGTGTGTGTGTGTGTGTGTGTGTGTGTGATATCTCTCCAAACACTTGGCTCCTCAAGTCCTAGTTGCATTGTAAGACTTAAAATCAATTTTCATGTCTATAGGCCTATGCATTTAAAAAGTTTTTCTTGCTTCTTTACCTCTTAGTTAAGACCCCCTGCCTGCATGCTCAGTCTCTTCTCCTGAACCAAGAATCATCAAATGTTCCAAGGACAAAATAATTTGAAGATTATCTACTTATCCTTCTGAAGTTCACTTATTTCTGACTTGGATTTTCTGACTTGGATTCTTTCTGACTTGGTACCTTGAATTCTGGTTGCTATGACAGTTTTCAATGTCTGTAAATGGTTTTTAAAAATATTGAATCTGTTTTTTCTAGTTGTTCTCAGTGGGAGACTTGTTTTACCCCAAGGTATTACATCTTAGCTGAAAGCAGATGTCCTCTTATGCCAATTTTAGTATCTCTTCCTCTCCTTTTTCAGTAAACTATGATATCACTATGCTTTCTTTTAGGGCTATGGGGACTATACATCTAATACTATGAAAGAACTTGTGTGATAATTGCCTATTAGGTTCTTTTTTCAGGTTTGATGGGTAGTGACATGAGGATATTAATGGCTCTGCTTACAGAGAAATGGTAGCATAAAATAAATGTTAGTAGAACCATATCTAATATTGTTGATGCTATAGCCAAGAATATCAGAGCCTCACACAATTCTAGATTTAAGTGATCTAAGTCCTTTTTGTTATCATTACTTTGATTTTAAGCTTCTTATCATAGTAATTATTTCTGATTTCTGTTTTTTTCAATTTTTTATATTTTGTCAAGAGATAGGAAAATAGTTGATTGACAGTACTGGTCTTTTTAGCAAATCAAATATGTAACAAGGATTCATCATTTTTTTAAAAGATTTATTATTTTATTTTAGAGAGAGGGGAGGGGCAAAGGGAGAGAGAATAAATAGACTGTATGCTGAGCACTGAACCCAAATCCCGGCTCAATTTCACAACCTTGAGATTGCTACCTGAGCTGAAACCAAGAGTCAGATGCTTAACTGACTGTGCCACCCAGGTGCCCCAAGGATTCATAATTTTTAATTGATCAAAATTAAGCTAAATTTGAAATTATGATTACTAATGAATCACAAGGGCTTTTTTTTAAAGATTTATTATTTGAGAGAGAGAGAGAAAAATAAAGGCGTGAGCGGGAGGTGCAGTGGGAAAAGGACAGGGAGAAAGAATCTCAAGCAGACTATCCACTGATTGTGGAACCCTTCATGGGGCTCAGTCTCATGACCCTGAGGTCATGACTTGAGCTGAAATCAAGAGTCAGATGTTCAATTGACTGAGCCACCTAGGCACCTCCATGAATCACAAGTTATGATGAGCAGATATTTTCTGTTTTCCAAACTCCTGCATTAATTTGCCATAATCACTCAGTTATTTGTAATTGCCTGCAATTGGGTAGATCAGAAAGGTTAAAAGATAGGCTAAACATTTCTGACACATAATGTTACTTTCATGGAATTCTTTCAATACTGAGGAGACAGACCCATCAGTGGGAAAAAAAAAAAACAAAAAACACCTTTAGCAACCACATGAGGCAAGACTGACAAAATTGGAGATTCAGAGGCACCCAATCATGTGGTCAAGTTTCTCCATCATTTGTCTAATTCCGAAGTTGTGTGGATCAGGAATGCAAAATTCTAAACTGAAAATCTTGAAAAGCTTAGCCTCTTAATGCTGAAGTGATGAAGACCCACCAGATGAAGTGTACTAGTGCACAGCCAGATGTTCTGTTAAAAGTCCTGAAGGGGTATGGCCTACAGTAGACTGATTCCTATCCCAATTATAAAATAACTTTGACTCAGCTCAGTTCTGGATTAGATAAAGATGATCTATCCCCCTTAACAGATAAAGTGGTAAAGCAACTCTAGCACAGATAATACCATCTACAATTTACAACCTCTGCAGAATCGTTTTATATGTGTGTGTTTGTGTATGTATATATACATACATACGTACGTGTCTTATGTGTTTAGTGTGGAAGAGTTAAGACAATATTACCAAAAAATCAAGGGAAACAATTAGACAATAGAAGCAGACCCACAGGTGATACACTGATCACTGTTGGAGGTTGTTAGAAAATCAAGTCATTATTCTGAATATTTCTAAAGAAAAGAATCATCCATTTCACTTGTTTGAACTCTACATCAGAGGAACTAAATAGCTGATGAGGAGAAGTTCTAATTTAGAAAACAAATCTGGTTGACAAATACAGAAATGATGATAGAATTATAATATTACCATTTTGCAGTTTTGTAATAAAATAATTGACCTTCATAATGATCATCAGTGATGCTAAAACCATTAGATGAAAAGCTGATGGAAAGTTTTATAATGTATGCATTAGGCTGACCACACGCCTGAACCCACTGATCAATCCTAATGTGATTAATAGACAACCCAATTTATGTGCTTTTTGGTCTGGTATAATAGGGAGTAAACACTATCTCCAAAATTATATTCCATGCACAAGCAACCATCAATCTGATCAAACCCTCAGATCTAACTATCAATTTTTGGCAATATAGGTAACAGAGGAACACTTTAAATGATGCTTTAGGGACTCAACCAGTAAAATCTGTAATCTGGAAAGCAATCAGTATTTTTTCAACAAATAGCCTGCAAAAAAAGGGAAGGGAATATCTATAGATTAAGAAGGCTTAAGAGACTTATCAATGAAATGTAATATGCAGATCTTGTTTGGATGCTGATTTGAAAATCAAAAGTAAAATAAAAACATATGAGACAAACAGAGAAATCCAAATAGTGATGTTAATATTAAACATTTAATACCAAATATCAAAGAATTAATATTAATATATTTTAGATATGATAATATTATTTTTCCTTTTATTATAAAAATGTGTGCTTATACACTGAATTACTTATGGATGAAAACATAACGATTTAGCTTTTCTTTAAAATAAATAAATGGTGATATGGATGAAACAAGATTCACAATATATTATTACTGAAACTGAGTAATAGGGATATGGGTATTCATTTTAGTATTTTCTCCATGTTTCTATATTTTTGAAATTTTTCATTATAAAAAGCCAATCTTAAAGATGTCTGAAAAAACATCAGAAAGAATATGAATTCTCATATACTAATGTAAATTGGGCAAGCACTTGGTAGAGCAATTTGGCCATATATAAGAAAGATGAATGCACACTCACAACAATCCCCAACTCTGCTTTTAGGTTCATATCTTAGAAAAAAATCTCCTATATCTCCCATATTTGTGTGCAAGAAGACATAATCTAGAATGTTTACTGCAGCATTGCTTCAAATAGCAAAATGTAGGAAACAACCTAAGTGGCCATCAGTAGGAGAATGGATTTTATTTGTGGTAGTGTGGTATGTATTCAGTTTAGTTTAAGTGACTGAACTAGAGCTATACCTATCAATGTAATACAAAATGAACAAAATAGGCAAATTGCTGACTGGAAATAGAGTGTGATGTTATGTATATAACATCTAATAACATACTAAACACTACCATATATTATTTGTTAGCACATATGAATATATATGTTGTAAAAGTATTAAAATATGACAAGTGACGATCCACTCATACCAAACTTTCCCTCAGAAAGGAAAGGATTAGTATTAAGAATACTAGATAGGGACGCCTGGGTGGCTCAGTGGTTGAGCGTCTGCCTTTGGCTCAGGGCGTGATCCCAGGGTCCTAGGATTGAGTCTGTGTTAGATTCCCTACAGGGAGCCTGCTTCTCCCTCTGCCTATGTCTCTACCTCTCTCTCTGTGTGTCTCTCATGAATAAATAAATAAAATATTAAAAAAATAATATGTAGAGGGCTTCACATATATCCTTAATGTTTTCAAAAGAACAGAAACTTTATATAAGGCAAATGTTTGCCTTAAGATATTTGCCAAAGATATTTGACAAATCTTTGGCAATTAAATTGAATTTTATTAGGTTATTCTCTGCAAGCTCTTATTAGCTTAGAAATCTTAATAATTAAATTTTATTTAAATTAGCAGTATTTTACACATCTGTGGAAAAACTGCACTGTGTGTTTATATAAAGAACATTAATGTACTATGTTACATATCCATGCCTAAAATGAAGAGTGGAAGAAATTACCGTTTACAAACGGCCTATGTAGACAATCAGAGCTCCACTCTCCACTCTGATAAACAAATGTTTAGAAATAAATATTTAAATTCAGATAATAGAAAAAAATGCACTTGGCTTTGGAAAGCAATTGGAGGCGCAAATTATCCTATATTTATCTATAAGAAAAAAAAGATAGACCACACTCTGCTAAAATGGTCTTGAGTGGTTGCTGCCAATCTTTGTGATTACTTTGGACAGATGCCACATTATTATTTCCATGGTGAACTGACCATCTGGAATTGTATAGACCATTTTATCTCTGCTAAAAGTAGACTCACCTCCAAACCTATCATAGACATGCAACTTCAGACACAGACGGCTAACTTGTTCTGTACCTAGCTCTCACCTGCTCCTGCTACATCCACTCAATGTCACTAACATTGTCCCCACCCCCAACTCTACCCCCTATGATCTGAAGAGAAAACAGTTTATCATCTAGTAGAAGTTATTGAAATTCTTGAATAAGGAAAGTGGTTAGCATTCATAAGTAAAATGAAGTAAAGTTTGAGATACTGTGAATTAGTCTACTCTAAATTGCACTGGATTTAAAATATCTGGGTCTTTTGTCTGTGCTTTTGTCCCTCCATCTTTCAGAGGAGGGGTTTTAATAGTGATGTCTTAAGCTGGGATAGCTTTTTGCTATTTGGAAGCTTTTCACATTTATTCTTTCAATAATCCTTTATGGATGAAAAAAACCTGAGTCTAAAAGGGGCAAATACACAGTTGGAGAGTGCCTGGTTTCCTGGGCCCTTATCCAGCCATCTTATTGCTACACTACCATGGTGAAACTTGTTCGTAACAACTTCTCAAGTTCATGTGAAGAGTAATTCCTAGCATAGAAACTGACATATTAATGAACTACGGTAAAGAAAATAACACCTTAAAACAAAGTCATATGGGACTAAGTACACCCAAAAAGAGATGGTCTCTTATCAGACAAAGGAAGATTTGGACAATGAGAATAGATGGGAGAAACTATAACAAGCAGTGACTGCATGGAAAGAAAAGGAATGGAAAGGAAAGAGAAAAGGGGAAGAAAAAAGGAAAATTAGAAGGGAAGAAGAGGGAAAAAAGAGCAAAAGAAAATAAATCAACTGAACTTTTTGAAGAAATTGAAGAGGAATCTTTCTTACTAAATTTCTGGGGTTTCTTTAAATCTACAATTTCTGCCAAAAGATTCAAGCACAGATTTGAGACTTATATTTGACAAGTCTCCATATGCTACATTTTCCCTCCAAGCTTTTACTCTGGCTTGCCGAATCTGTGGTTGGTTGAATATGTGGTTTTACAGTTGCTAAAAATACCCTGAAGTCAAGCTCCTCTCGTTTTTTTTGTGCAGTTGATAAAATGGACACTCTGGCATCAGATTTTTTCAAGGCTTTGGCCTGTAACCTTTAATCAACCCCCCTTTCATAGAAGTAAGGTCCGTAGGCATAGATCATTTACATTTCACTTCAACACAAAGTGAGTCAGAGACTGAAGAAATGACACTATTAAAGAAATGCTATAATTTTTCAACTATTTCAAACAATAGTGAATTAAGGTGGCTTTGGGATACTGGGAGTTACTGTGTGGAGTTTGGCTGTCAATGTGGTTGCCACCCCTGAAGGAACCCCAGAACTGTAATTCTAAGTCAGTGACACAGGCCACGGAGCCCCCATCCCAGTCCCCAGGAGATAGACATGCTATATGGTCCAGGCATGTCACACTCTGCACCTATGCTAATGTCAGCACGCCAAGTCTCTGAGCTGTCAAAATGTTTCTCTGTACTTTTATCATCATACATATACCCAGCAGACAAGACCAGCTGCATCATTTGCACGGCCCAGTGCAAAAAGAAAACATGAGGCCCCTGGCTGAAAACACAGAGGGAAATGTTAAACAGACTATAATATAAAGTCTTTTCTTTTCTCCTGTGGTCTCTCTCTCAACCTGTCCTTATGTTTTTTGATTTGCCATTTAGTGCTGCACTCCTGTGCAGGGCAGGGGTGGGGGGAGGTTACTTGGGGGGCAAGTATATACCCGGCCAGGTGCCGAAGCCCCAATTCTGTGACTCCATGCAGGTGCAGCCCTCAGGCTGCCAAGTCCTCCTCCCACCAGTCTAGTCACTGGGCAGACACTACAGGGAAATTGAGCCGAGCATCTCCCCTTCTCACCTCTCTCCTACCCTGGCCCTTGGCAGACGGGTGACATCCAAGGATATTACAACAACAGCACGTGGACTAGAAAGAGCCTGCATGGAGGATGGGTGAGAGGCTCACCCCTGTGGTGCCTGTCAAATGCACTGTGGCCCTGCTAATCCAAGGAGGGGGCGGCCAATCACCTCCTTGAGGTGTTATGCAGCAGCACATGCACTTGACCCTGATTTGATCTCCCTGTACTCATGCCCAGAGAGCCCTGCCAGTGGTGGAGAGTGGCAGTGATCCCTGGGCAGGGTCAGAGAGCGAAGACTCGTTGAGTCCCAGGGGGCACTAGTGAAGTCAGGAAGGCAGGACCCTATGGGTAAGCTGAGGTTCCAAGCCCCTAAGTGCATGTTCCATTTCCCCATCAAACATCACTTACAAAACACAAATTAAGTGATACAATGATTACAGATTCCAAAATGGTGAATATCAACCACTAAATCCCAAGTGCAGGCCCTTCTGATGAGGGACACATTGTACCTCTGTATTAGACACAGGGGCCTGAAGCCAGCCTGGGTGGGGTCCTGGCTTCCCAGTACCATTGGGCCAGGCCACACGTAGACTCTATCTACAGGTAGAATTAACTAGGAGATTCAAGGGACACAGACAGTTTAGCACGTAGCCAAATGCTTTGAGTCTATTTTTCTGCCTTCCTTCCTGAGAAATGAAGTTGTTTTATTATTTTGTAGGTTAAATGTTCTTTCTTACTGATAGTTTCATTTATATACTCCAATATCATACTTCTATCCCTGGTCATCTACTTCCTGATGTTTTCATTGTTGACATGATTTTTGTGATTTCAGGTGGGCATATTGAATGTCAGGGACATAATACTTCAGCAAGTTTAATAGCAAACATTGTCTCTTTGTCTATTTTTTAAATAAATAGATTATTGCAATAGTAACAAAGTTACACCAAGGTGTTTCAAGTTTTTATCTCTGGGCAGGGATTTCAAATTATTCTGGGTAGATCATGTACTTTGAAAATGGTTTATTGAATGTCCCAAACTTGGCAGAAATACAAATATTGATTAATTTTATTTTTTCTCTTTCACCTTTGACTTTTTCCCCACCTTCTACATTCAGATCAGATTCCTACATTGAAAAGCTATTCCAGTGTATTTTTGTCTCAAACCTCAAATTTACATCTTTCCTTCCTAGCATGTGCCAGGCCTCAGTCTAGAAGATGTGGAATGGGAAAGGGCATGGTCTGCTCCTGCAATGTCTCTGGCTCTTTCCTCTTCTGTTTCCCTTCCTCTGTCTGCTTTAATGGGGGGAAAAAGAGAGATAGGAAATACAGCAAAAGGTTTTGTCTTGCCTGTAGCTGTTACAATCCTCTTCTGATTAACACTGGATAATTGGCACCAGGATCTTGGGGTAGGTAGCCAATGCTGATACATAGAGAGTATTTGTGAGTTTTTAGGGACCCCTTTAGGGGACTTCATCACTGAGAGTTCCTTAATATTGATATTTTCTCCAATTCAGCCAATCTCATCCATACCACCCACAGTACTTGCTGATGGTTCACCTTAGCATCTTGTTCCTGAAATTCTTTTCTGTGGTTGGCAGCCATCTTATGTGGAGTGATAACAAGATGGCTTTATTCCACTACCTTCTGAAGTGCTGCCTAACTCATGGGAATCCTCACTTCAACAGAGGATGGTAAAAGGCCAACTGCCCATGGCTACCCCATTAGCCTTGCCATGACCAATCGATGCTCTTTTCCCCATATCCTATGTGCTGTTTAAGGAGACCTCTAACCAAGGAACGAGATGACTTCTCCCCAAGTGGCAGATCCCTCCAGTCTCTTGCCACTCCCCCTCTCTGCACTGTCAGATATATTCCATCTTGAGAGGGTCAAGAGATAAATGTGACTTGATAGGAAGTGAAACATAATATGAAGGAAAATTAGCAATGCAATTAAAATTCACAGTGTAAGACATAAACCCATGAACATCCTTTAAGAGAAGGGTGGTGAGTGGGAAGATTCAGCCTGCATCAGTGTGAGTGGAGGTGGAGCCCATTGCCATCAGGAAGAAAGGGAGATGTCAAGAGTGGAGGGAAAGAGCTGATTTTGGACAGAAAGACACATGGCAGAAAAAGCATCTGCCACTTGGAAAGAGATGGTCCCATAAGGTAGAAGAAAGAATGCACTCCACTGATGTGGCTTTCAGAAATGAGCCTGGCAGTAAGAAACAACCAGCCAGTGCAAGGAAGACACATGGGGGTGGAGATGACATGGAGAAAGGCTGAGGAGCCAGGCTAGGCTCTGGCCCAGACCCAGGCACCACCTGAGTGGTGTGATCACTATATCTGTACACGTGTATAACCACTCACTCACTGGGTGTCTTTTTCTTTTCAATCTTCAGGAAGAGGCAGCCAGAATTCTCGCCCACCCGCCAATGTCCGTCGGCACATGTGCAGCTTTGAAAACCCCCACACTGCAGTGAATGTGTAAGAGAAGCTGCATGGAAAATGTAGTGGTTTGCCCCTTGCTTTCTCTCTCCTGGGTTTTTCCACTTTCTAACATGGAAACAGATGTGGTGCATGCCATCAAGAATGAGGAACCATTTACGTGCCATGGTTTGCACGACTGCCTTAATTTGATTGTCCATCGTTCTTAAAAGGGCACTGTCAAGTTGTTAGCCTTTTTGCTTTTTTTAAGTTTCAATGCAAGACGCAACACTTTTTCTGATTCTGGAGATTCACTTTTGTTTGTGACTCCCACTCACAAGCTCGAAAGTGAATTTTCCCCCTTCATAAATTTGTCAGCTTTTCCTTGGCAAACAGAGCTCTTTCTTTGCTTTTCTTTTTTTTTCTTTTCTTTCTTTTTTTTTTTTTTTTTTTTTTTTTTTGCCTTTTTGCTGTTGCACAAATGTTTGAAATGATAACTGTCTGCATTAAAGTAAAAGCCATAACATGAACTTATGGAGAGTCCCATGATGTCACTTTGAGGGGGTGGGCGCTGACGTGAGCCTCTGCTGGGCACCTCCCACACCCTGGGGAGCACAGAACAAAAGTTTTGTGAGTCCCACGAAAAGAGAGTTTTATAAAAAATGAAATGCTGTTATTATTTCCCCAGAATTTTGAGCGTTTTTATCAGATTTTTGCCGTCTGATAAAAATGGTGCATGTTTGGTCCAATTTTTGACCTTTAGATCTTGACAGTGCCTTTTTAAGTTAACAAAAGAACATAGACCATGTTCAATTCATTGTGCATGGAGTCTGTGGTCATTTTCAGCTGTTCCTTTACAGCCCTTCAAACTCCTGGGAGAGTCAAAGGTACACATTCCTGCAGCAGGAGGGAGCCCACCAATAAGGTGTCTGTGGTTCGAATAGCTCTTCAGAGAGAAGAGCCCAATTTGTTCAAATGTTTGGTACTGAACCTGGCTGTGGAGGCCAATGTTTGAGGCTGTGGTGTCTCTTTTCTTCACTCAGTGGAGTGCATTGGGAAGTCTGTGTTCTGATATTCCCTTAAGAAGCCCAAACAAAGAGAACGTGGTCTCAAATCATACTGATTCTTTGAGGGAAAAATATAGCCAAGCCAGTATGTTTCAGGTACTGGTCAGGAGGCCCCTGCACATGCAAAGCGACTCTAGTTTGCTTGGATGCCTTCTCTATAATTTTCCCAAGTCAAGAGGCATTGAGCATTACTTGCAGCATGGGGTTGAGTGTGACCAAGGGCACAGCAAGGAGATCCTGATTATGACAACTGCTGGCTGCCTGTCAAAAGGGATTGATGGGAATAGTAGATGTGCTTGCCCTGCCATGACAGCAGGGCCAGAAAGGGAGGAGAGTCACCTAACATTTCATGACTTAAAGGTGAGTGCCTAAAAGCAAAAGCAAAGGCTCAAAAGTGGGTATATTCTTGGTAGGTGATGAAAGAAATGCAAGAATCAGCAAAGCTAGTAAGTTGGTTGTTAAGAATTCTCAGAATAGGATCTACTGAAGCTTTCTTTCAGGAGACTATAAAGGATCAGGAAAAGATTGAGAAGAGATTGACTATTTTTAGCCTTGGTCGTCCCTCAGCAAACAACAACAGAAAAGATATTTCTCTCTATGACTTTCAGTTCCCACAGCTGTTGTGAACAATGGAGGCAAAGGACTAGTGATGGAGATAAAGCTGCCTACTGGACCGTTATGGTGTGGCTAGATCCATCCTGCCTCTGAGGAAAAATCCCAGCAGAGCAATGCAACTGCCCTGTGTTTCCCAGAACAGTGAGGACTCCAGGTTAGAGCTGAGGAACACTGAATGACTTGCTATTAAAAGCGCAGGTCTGGTAGCGTGGAGCATAGAAGACACGGTAATGCTTGACTTGAAGTTCCTTCAAAGCGAATGGAATCTAGACTCATCTTATACTTCCTGGAAGAATATAATTACAGCTGGTATACCTCTGCTAAAACAACACTCCTATACCAACATGAAGTCTTCAATAAACTTTGGCATGAGAATTTCTTTCCTCAGCCAGTAATCAGGATTAAGTTGAACCAATGGCCACATAAAATGTACTTGGAAAAAGTTTAGTAACCATCAAAATTCTACTCATTGGTTTGAAACAGACTTGTCAGTTTTCTCAAGACAGTAGATCCTAAGCCTAGGCAAAATTTATGGAGCATTCCCTACTTTTCTGGCTTTGGTGAGCCAGATCTGTGGATCTTTTTCTTGATTGATTCACCGAAGAAAGCAGGAAGCTCAATAAAGGCAAACCGATTTCCTTCGTGTTGTCTTTTATCCATATGCGATAACCTGAACATATAGAATGTGATTCATCTAAAGGTCTTAAAAGGAGGGCTGTATATTTAGACTTTGAGCTATTGTAAATTTCAGCAAGCCAAGTGGTTCTCTGACCAGCTTATGATGTTAGAATCGGAGGAGAGAAAATTCACAGTGCTATTTTTTTTAAGACTGATACCCACAGAAGCTACCAAGTTACCGTGTAGTCGAAAAGCGTTTGTCTCCACTAACATTCAGAGATGTTCCACCTTAGTAGTGATGAGTCAAAAAGGTGAGGAATTTTTTTTTATTTTTATTTTTTATTTTTATTTTTTTTAAAGGTGAGGAATTTTAAGTATGTTCCCATAGGCTCCCAGAGATTGTATACTGAATATGCAGGTTTTTCTGGAAAGCTTTCAAAAGTGTAACTGGCATCAGTGGAAGTCCTTTGTACTGAAGACTAACTTGGCGTTGCCTGGGAAAACAAGAGTCTGACTCATCGGGCTTCAAATAGTTGCTGTGCCTGTGATTCTACAAGAATCACTACTCAGACTTCCTTCTGCTACGGCTCCCTGAAGCAGGAAGAGGCGAGGCCTTTGGGCAGCACGTGTCTGGCATTCCTTTCTGGGTGTCTCAGTTGGGGCAGTACCAGACTTTTTTGAAAGGCCTTGTGTCCCCACCGTGGCTGCAAGGCCACAGCAGAACTGCCCACAAGTCTGTAGCTTTGGTTTATTTTCTGGATTTGGTAAACCATTCTCTTCATGCTGTGACTCAATGGCATTTCCTGTTTCCACTTTCATTTGCAGAGAAAACAAATGCTAATCTCTTCAGGTTTCAAGGAGTGAGTCTCCTCTCCTTAAGCAGAGGTCTTGCCTTGTCTGTGGGCTCTCTGGATGCCATCCTTATGTCTGTCGTGAAGCTATTAAGCCTCGTGGCAAAGACTTGAATTGGACATAAGGGAGACAGGTGCTGTGTAAGCTTCCCCCTCAGGCAGCTTGTGCAGGATGCTTCCCTCCTGATCTCAAACACCCACCCACTGTTATTCCCATTTTAGACCTCTCTGGAGCAGAGAGCAGTGTACCCTGCAGATGTAACTAGTACTTATTGAAACAAATAAAACAGACAAGATCACTCCTAATGCCAAAGATATACTAATCTGTTTACACCACCCACTTCGAACTATTCTCTAAAGTGCTGTAAATATTGGGTTTTCTGTTTGGGGGGATTGTTATACTTATCTAATGAGAGAAAAACCAAAGCAAGATCCCAAGCCTGTCGTAGCTGGCACGGCAGCCCCAGGCCTGCTTGGCTCTGCACACTCCCAGTATAGATCACCCTCTACATCCTGGTTCCTCTCCAGCCTAACAGCCATTTCCTCCAAAAAAAACGTCTGTGTCGATAAATATATTTAGCCACCTGAGGTATTCACGCCAAATGCTACTGCATTTGATCTTCAAATATGAGATTGTTTTAGGCCCGATGTCTGTCTTCTGAAGTGAGAGCAGGAACATGGGGTGTTTTGCAGCAATTGTATGATGTTTCCAGATCAGGTTGTTTGCCTAAGACTTCTATTTAGGAAATCGAGTAAAATTAAATAATAGAAGAAATTGGTGGCTTGAAACAGAAGATATTAAAGTCTGGTATTGGGCAGCCCCGGTGGCCCAGCGGTTTGGTGCCGCCTTTGGCCCAGGGCGTGATCCTCGAGACCTGGGATCCAGTACCACATCTCCCTGCATGGAGCCTGCTTTTCCCTCTGCCTCTCTCTCTCTGTCTCTCATGAATAAATAAATAAATCTTTAAAAAAATAAAGTCTGGTATTAAACAGAAGACTTATTTCATAATAATATTGAATTTTGATAATTTGCAATATTTCATACATTTTTCTCTTCTTAATATCATAGCAGTAGGTTCCCAGCCTTTTCAAGTAGGGTAATCCCTTTTCACACCAAAATGCTTATTAAACTTTCACTCAAATCCATGATAGTAATTGTACATTTTTTTTAGTAGCCGCTTGACCACAAAACACAAAAAAGCTTCTCAGAATTTAGCTACACTTGTGTCCAGCAGCACATTTTATCATATCATTTATATGTATTGAAAATAGCAGTGTTTAATCTATCAAGACATAACACTGATTCAGCCTCAAAACACAGCTTACGGCATGTGTAGATTCATGGACCATTCAAGTTGTATACGGACCATACGTTGGAAACAACAAATTCAGGACTAAAGTTCGCGCTCCGTGCTGCAGCTTCTATTAGATGATACATTTCCTTCACTATCTCTGGTTTTTAGGAAGCAATTTATTTTGTCCTTGGAAAAAAGAGGTTAATCTAATTTTCTTAATCTGACAAATGCCCTGGGACATTAGAACTGTTTCCTAATTAAACAGTACTTTACAGCAAATCTAGAGCAAGACTCTGAGGGGAAGGAAAGCTGCAAATTTTGATGGCCAGTATAAAAATCTCCCGTTACAAAAACAAAAATAGTATTGGATTAAAACAGAACCAAGTGGTGATTTTTACCTACATGTAAGATGATTAATAATATCATTAACATAAGGAAGCACATGATTTAAAAAAGAGGCCCACGTAAGACCCTGGGAAGTGAGGAAAACAGCCCATGTGGGTGATTGAATGAGTGAGTAAGTGAAGTCAGTCCCAGGAATACAAGGATGCCTTTTTGCCAGCATAAATGGAGAATGGAGCAATGTTTTGTTGGGATATGTAAGGCTGGTGGTTAAGTAAGGTGTAGACTAGCTTTCAAGGGACTTATTTCTTAAATACACACACATACGCGCGCACACACACAACTAAATAAAGACACAAGGCATCTTTTTAGTTTAATGATTTTTAAAAAAATAAGCATTGAGAGGCAGGCATTAGGAGAAGGAAAATATATTTCCACTGTAATTAAAAGTGATGCAAATAAAAGGCTCCTGGATGGCTCGGTCTGTTGAGCATCTGATTCCTGATTTCCACTTAGATCACGATTTCAGAGTGCTGGGATCTAGCTCCGAGTTGGGCTCCTTGCTCAGGGCGGAGTCTGCTGGTCTCTCTCCCTCCTCCTCTGCCCTTCTCCCCACTCACTGTCTCTCTCAAATAAAATCTTTTTTTAAAAAAGGGATGCAAATCATTGAGGTTGGATGGTACACTAAAACATATTTAAAAGGCAAGGCAAGAGGCAAATCAGTGGTTTTATACTTTCTGGAAGAGTCATAATGAATGTATAAAGAGAGTGTGTGAGTAGAGTAGAGAGTGGAGGAAATTGAGAAAGAAGGAAGTGGGAGGTGAGCTTACCTAGAGTTTCAAACTCAGAAGAGGAACAGTGGATTGTGGTCTTGGTTGCTGGCTTATTGACTATCCGTTCATGCTGGGAACACCAATTATCTGTTCTTTTGTTGGCTCAACTCAGAAGAAAGGTTGTCTAACAATGTGGAAACTGAAAAGTCAGTAATTCTGCATTTACAAGTACTTCCACATTCTCAGGGAATATATTAAGCATGTATTTCAAAGAAATATCAATTTTCATATAGTATTTTGGAGATGAGACTTTTCTTAAGCAACTAAAAATATAGCATATATGGGGCCCCTGGGTGTCTCAGTCAGCTGAGCATCCGACTCCTGGTTTCGGCTCAGGTGGTGATCTCAGGGTTGTGAGATCAAGCCCCCCAACCCTAGTGTTGGGCTCTGTGCTCAGTGGGGAGTCTGCTCAAGATTCTCCCTCTCCTTCTGCTTGCACACACACTCTCTCTCAAATATATATATATATACATACATACATATATATATGCTATACATTCTATGATATATATATATGTATAGAAATTATAAGATAGATAGAGGAACTACCTTTTCCCAAATAATGAGCAAAATTTTAAGTTTATATCTATTTTAGGACTCTTATATCCAGAATTTTCTATAATAGATATCAGAATTTCTGCAAGACTCTGTACTTATTTGACTCACTTCATTTTTCAAGATTATAATATATAAAATGTCAAAACATTACTGTCATCATAAATGCCACACATATAATTTTTGAAGTATTCATTCTTGTATTTTCAAAATGATTAAATGAACCATTATATTAACTATTGATCATTTCCTACATTTTTCCAAACAAAAGACCATGATATAGAATAGTCTATTTCACACATCCACCTAAGAAAAAAAAATGTTCCTTATCCCTATTCCTTTTACTGTCAAAAATGTGTTAACATTGTGCTACTTTTTCTGTTGTTTTCATGGATACAGTGAAAAAGCAAACTCAAAAAAAAAAAAAAAAAAAGAACCACATACACACAAGAAAAACTATTTCCTGATGTAAGTATTAACACTGCTGTTATTAATAGTATACTATGGTAAGGTACCACCATCTGCTAAAAGTTATACAGAAAGAAAGCTAAAAGTCCAAAAGTAAGACCAGAGTTATTATAACATACAGAATAGAATTTGAATGATATACACAGTACATCCCTTTTCTTCCTCCACCTTCTCCTTCTTCTCTTTCTCCTCCTTTCTCTCCTCCTCCTCTCCTTCTTCCTCTTCTTCTCCTCCTCTTTCTTCTATTTGATTGGCTTTTTGATGGTCCCATGAAGATGAAAGTGTATAAAGTGGGAATGCTGCTGGTACCCTAACATTTTTCTTCTCCAAAGCTCAATGAGGAAAAGACCAGGGAGGGGTCTTTGTCTCTGTAACTTCTGCTTTCTCCGAATCTTAATTTCATCGCATTGCTGAAGGACTAAACCAGGGTCTGAGCATCTACATTTTGCTGGGCTTCCTGGTTCTCTGTCTTTCCAAACACACCTAGTTAAAAGTCCCCAGTGGGGAAATCCCAGACTAGCTGCTCTGAATCAGGGCCTTTATGTGAATTGTGATCCATTGTGTGTGTCGGGAATAGTGTGCTGAAATAGAAAGAAAAGCATAAGTTATGAGACCCATAAGTGGAACATGGGTCTGGGATTTCTGTCATCTGCTTTTTTCTCTTCTGTACAGGTGCCATGTGTCTGACCCTGCTGCTCTGGTACCAGGAGATACCTGCCTATCAGAAAGGGTGACTGAGAGGGTATATTTTATAACCTCACAGGACAATGAGAGTGGCTTAATATGTGGGTTTTACTTTGTTCCAGGGACTAAGAAGAAAGGGAGGCAAGAGCTATGGTCATTATGTTCTGTTGTCCACGTGTAACTATAGTTTTACTTCTTATTCGTTTCCTCCATGCATTTTGGAATCTTTCAAAGGCTTGCACTGAGTGGCAGCGTTGGGATTACCTTAGGTGTAGGTGTGTGCGTGATAACTTTGTGAAATCTCAGACCTAAACGAAACTAGCTGCTTCTGCCACAGGCTGGCTTTTCTCCCCTCCGACTTCCTCAGGGTCGAAGTGTTCTGCCTTGTCTTGGGGTTGATGAAATCCCTGACCGCAGCTACAGAGGCAAGCTGCGGTCACCGGTCACCGCAGCTTTTGGCATTTGACCTTTAACAAGGGGAGGTTAAGGGTATGGAGGCCAGGCTTACAGTCACCCGCCAGGGGGTGGGTGGTTGGGGTGGGGGTGGGGATCAAATTGTATTGAGCTGCGATTGGTATAATTTATAGGTATTTTCTCCTGTGTGCATGATATATCTGCAAATAAATCCATCTCTATTTTATTCATAGTTCTAATGGCAAGTCTGTGTCATGGTCTGAACCAGGTGGAAGACAGGTGCCCAAGGGACAGCACATGTGGCACCGCCTCTCTGTGCACGTGAAGACCAATGAGACGGCCTGCAACCAAACGGCCGTCATCAAGCCCCTCACTAAAAGTTACCAGGGCTCCGGCAAGAGCCTGACTTTTTCCGATACCAGCACCAAAACCCTTTACAACGTGGAGGAGGAGGATGCCCAGCCCGTGGGCTTCAGCCCTCCCAGCAGCCCCTCCATGGTGGTGCACCGCCGCGTGCCAACGGCTGTGAGCACCCCGCCTCTGCCACCCCACCTGACCACAGAGGAGACCCCCCTCTTCCTGGCAGACCCGGCCATCCCCAAGGGCTTGCCCCCTCCCCTCCAGCAGCCGCCGCAACCGCAGAAATCCCTGATGGACCAGCTGCAGGGAGTGGTCAACAATTTCAGCACCGGGATCCCGGATTTCAACGCGGTGCTGGCGGTGCCCGGGGGCCCGGGGAACGGGGTGCGCCCGCTGTACCCGCCCCCGGCGCCCCCGCAGCACCTGCAGATGCTCCCGCTGCAGCTGAGCACCTTCGGGGAGGAGCCCGCCTCCCCGCCGGCGGAGGACGAGGACGAGGACGACAGCGAGAGGTTTAAGCTCCTCCAGGAGTACCTGTACGAGCGCGAGGGGAACACGGAGGAGGACGAACTGGAGGAGGAGGACGACGAGCTGCAGGCGGCCTGCAAGCCCGCGCCCGAGGATTCGCCCGCTCTGACGCCACCGTCGCCCTTCCGCGACTCGGTGGCCTCGGGCAGCTCGGTGCCCAGCTCCCCCGTGTCCGAGTCGGTGCTCTGCACCCCTCCCAACGTGACCTACGCCTCGGTCATTCTGAGGGACTATAAGCAAAGCTCTTCCACCCTGTAGGAAGGAGGTGTCCACGTGGAAAAGCAAGAGAAACCAGGGAGCACCAGCACCTCCGGAGGTGTGCGGGCAGCTGCGAGGAGGAGGAGGAGGAGGAGGAGGAGGAGGAGGAGGAGGAGGAGGCGAAGTCAGCGGGAAAGGGAGCCACGCTGCTGCCTTAGGGAAGGCCAGAGGGAACTGTGCTCTGGGAGCCAACGAGGAACCAGGCGAGGATCCCGATTCTTGAATTATTCAAAAGCCTTCTCTGGGAAGAAAGGGAATTCTGACAAAGCACAATCCCATATAGCATACAACCCTCACCGCATAAATTAATAAACAAACAAATAAATCAACAGACATCATCTCCTTTGTTGGACAATTGTGCATAGATACACGCGCCCACACACACTTGGCCAGCTTGAAAAGAGCCAGTCCAGGTGGACCCGCCGGGTGAATCCGTAGTTGACATCATGGTAGTCATGGCAGCCCTAGTGTGATGGGGCCAGACAGCAGGTGGGTGAAGGAGGGGCAGGTGTGCAACCACCCATGGTCCGGCAGCTCATTTTTCTCTACCCCTTTTCCTTAATGGTCTTCGGGAGCTTCGGGAACTGGCCCAAACAGGGGCTTCTGTTCACCCATTGCACCTGATCCAGAGCCAGGCTTGTCACGCTTGGAAAGAAACGGTATGGACACCCTGCTGCTTTATGTGATTTCTCTCTATTTAGGAAAACAGGAATCAGAGCTAAAGCATCACCAAAAAGTGCTTCGTCGGGAGTGCGAAGGGAGGATGGAGTGAGAAGCAGGACACCGTGGAAGGGTGAGGCGGTGAACACAATCAGCACAAATTAGGTTCCATATTTGATACTCGCTTATTGGTGATTTTGGAAAGAAGTAGAACAAGAGATAATTTTGAGAGTGGCAGAAGATGTTTTGTGGATTATCTTGTGTTTGTGCCAAGGGGGCTCTTCTCTGCCCTTCAATTAAAGAGAACACACCATGTGGCAAAATTGTTACATTACATCTACTGTAGCAAATAATATTACCAGTTGAACTTCTAAGATGCTGTATGTGTATCTGGTGCCATTGTTTCTCCAATGTACTACAGAAACGAACCCATCTTCCAACTTAATGGTGTACTCATAGCAACTATTACTGGTTCAATGACAAATAATTCTTTCCTCCTGTCATCAAAGTCCCTGTAACTAGTGTGTAAATGTGTTTCTGTGTCCTTGTATACATGTGATAATAAAATTTGTGCAATGTAATGTCAGTGTAACTGCAACTAGAAGGTTGTCTTTCCAATAGAGTATAGATATTTTTATGTTCAAATAATGTTTTATATATTGTCACCAGTATCTACAGAAACTCTTTGAAGGTTTGAGTGCTGTGGTACAATGGTTTTCATACGATGCTCAGATGGTCCTTCCTCTTCTTCTAAGAGGGAATTTACTTTTCAGATATTTTATGATGTGGAACATGTAATTAATGAAATGGCTTGAAAATTTATCATATTAAAAATTCATTTAAAAACTGTGGGTAACAATAAAGAGGTACATTTTATAAATTTTCACACATCATTATTAAAACATGAGATTAAAATGACAGTAATGAGATTATTTTAGGTCATTTTAGATTTTTTTAAAAAGGATTTTCCACAGCGACTTGAGCTTTCAGTGCTTACAGCATATACTAGCCTCCATGTCTGGTAATAATTTCTCAAATTATCTATTCATCACTTCTTACTTTCTTTTCATTGTTATTTCTATGTACTTTTATTCCTCTATTTTCACTGTCATCACTTTTCTTTATGCTTTTGTTATTTGCTGTGTGTAATATCTACGTATGTGTAACCCAGTTGTTTCATTTTTGTTCTCCTTTTTACACCCAATAAAAGCAATTTTTCTTGCTGTTTTGATCTCTTCTATTATTTGTGGAATGAAGCTTACCCCTTTAAATATCTGTTTATGCCTTATGTGCAGTCATATTTTAATATGCTTCCTTCATGTGGAAGCTAATTTCTCAGCCAAAAATCATCTTAGAGTCTTTAAATACCCACTGCATCATTTGTTCAAAATTTAACATCAGCTCCAAAGTTTGAGGCTCGTGTTTCTTATGCCTTCCCATATTCTACTGCCAAGTTTAGTCGGTTCCATATCAAGAATGGACTGCCTTTCCTTTAAAAAATTATTTGTAACACCTGTGGTAGAAAGACCTCATGACTGAAACAGGAATTTCAGCTCCATGTTTTCACAGTAATGGAGCAGAATGAGGAACATAGATGATTCCAGGACTTAATAGACGGTCTGCTTATTGGCAAACTAGCAAGTAAAAGCCTACTATCTATTATTCGTGAAACATGTTTTTTATCTTAATGCCACTAACATATGTCCTTGATATCACAAGACTTGTGCATTCAGATTTTTTTTTTAAAGTAAGAATAGATCAGGAAAACTACTCTACTATTCAGATAATATAAGATGTCAGTTTGTTCTGAGGTTTTAGTCCGAGACATTTGGTGAACACATTCAACACCAAACACATTATTTCTCTGAATGCCTAATATCATCATGATTAAAAGTTTTCCTGAATATAATACAGTATTAGCTCTTATAGCATAATTGTTCAAAATTGGAAATGTACACATACATACCCTATACCAAAAGGGCAGATACTCTTCACCTGAATGTATGTGCTTATACAGGTTGTTTAGCTTCTTGTAAAAGTGTTTTCCTTTGGCTTGTTACTGCCTTTTGTCAGATAATCTTGATAATGCTGTATAATAAATATTTTCTATTTATTAAATATGTGTATTCCTTCTCCATGCTTTGCCAGAGTTACAATAAGAGAAATAGACTGGTACAAAGAACAATTACAGTGGTTTGATTTTGCTCACAACATGTCTTCTAGATCAAAGTTGGAGAATATTACACAAAATCTACAGGCCAGGTAGGTGACAAGGTAGAGCACATTTGGACTCTGAGAAAGATCGTACTTGAAACTCTAAATTATAATTAAATCCAGAATTTGAATATTCAGTGCTATGGCAGACACTGCCTTTCATCTATTTTGAGAGAATGTATGAGGCTTGACAAACTCTTGGATCTCCAGCAGAGCTCTGGAGACAGAGGCGTCTGAAGGCTGCCTCTTTGTTTTATTAGTGCCCTACAAGACTCATACTCTAGAGGAACCTAGTGTCTTACTTTGTTGACATCCTCCTTCTATTCCCTTACATTTCAAGTTTTGTTCCCTTATATTTCAATGGGGACTTCACTGGTCTTCCAAATAAGGAAACCTGTTATTCATATCTTTTGCCATAAGGTACCCACAAAGTAAAGCATCCGTCCAGTATCATTGGAGAGGAGAACAATGATGGTACAAGGATCACATCCATGAGATTGTGATTTGTTTAGATGATAGGAGCAAGCTGTATACAGGGAGGCTGATATTGAAGGAATTTCCAGAATCAGGGGTTGAGACACCAGGGGGTTTCTTCACTACGTCCAGAAAATAGAATGAGAAATGAAATGGGAGCTTGATGTCTGAGAGAGAAAAGTCAGAGGAGAGAGAATGAGAAACAAAAGAAGAAGAAGAAAAATGAAAATGTTTCAGATGTGTAGTCTAAAGATACCCTCAGGTTGTCCAGTAGGTCATTGGGCACTTGGAGGGTCCAGAAGCTTCACCATAAGGAAGACATTTCAAGCAGCTGAGTCTGGGATCCGGATACTGCAAACGATGTGTGAGTAACTGCCCCCAATAATTTCTACAGAGACTTTCCTGAAAAGGAATCAAAGAGAAGGGAAGCAACAGGTTCATCAGCTTACTCTGAGCCAGATATTTTCCTAGATTCTTTACATTCATTCTGATTTAATCTTCTGGGTACTTCTGCTCCATGGATATTTTAGAGTATTGAAATAACTTGCCCAGAGTCTCTCAGCTAGCAAGTGGCCCATAAGGGATTCAAGCTCTATCCTAAGCTGGCACAGAGCCTGTGAATTCATGTTCCTCTCCAGAACTCAGGAGAGTATGTAGGAGCTGCTCCTCCTTTTGTATTCTCAAAGCATTTTATTCATACCCTGACTATATTATAGTTTGCATGTCTCTTTCCCTTAATAGATTCTAAGTTCCTTTTTGTTTGTGATCCATTTTTTTTTTCCTTTCTAATTTGTGAGACTTCAGGGCAAAGCGGATACTCAGTAAATGTCGAAAAAAGGAAGTAAGTGTTGTAACACCATGTAGTTTTCCTAGCTTAATTCTTTGAAGATTTATTCCAAGAGCCTTATGGGGTCCAGAGCTCTGTATTTCCACCTACTGATCCTAACTCTGCCAACTGGAACAACACATGTTTTCACCATGAAAAACAAGCTCTCCTTTTGGCATCAAAAAGAGCTGTCCCACTGGGCAGCCGGTCTGCCTTTCTTGCAGAAGAGCACAGCAATACTCAGTGTCCACTGAGCCCAGCCAGGGGTCTGGCAAAGTGATAATAGGTGTGGGAAACAGCGTCCTCTGCAGGAGAACTGCCAGTACCACACAGACTGCTGAAGTGGGACCCCCACTGAAGAGAGGGCAAATAGTGCATCCATAGAGAAAGCAAGGGCTGGAGGTTCCTTTCTCACAGAAGTACATATCTTTAAACAAAGTGGAAGCCAAAACTAGTCACCAAGACTTGAAGGGACATGGGAGAAAAGGAGAGGCTAGTTGAGGGAGTTGATTATGACACTATTGAACGAAAACTGGCTTGATTCTTTCATGGTAACTTGAGAAGCAAGGCATATAATATAATATAATATAATATAATATAATATAATAGGAGAAAAAGAAGGAGGAGGAGGAGGAGGAGGAAACGACAACTTAAGAATGAGGATAAGAAAAACTGAACGGGAAAATAATCATAGAATTATTGAGTTGGAGGTAAATTTAGAAGTCATTTAAAATAAGCTATCTCCGGGGGTCCCTGGGTGGCTCAATAGGTTAAGTGTCTGACTCTTGGTTTTGGCTCAGGTCCTGATCTCAGGTTTGTGAGATCGAGCCCTGAGTTGGCTCCATGCTCAGCAAGGATATCTCATGCTGGAGATTCTCTCCCTATTCCCCTGCCCCTCCCCCAGCTCATGCTCTCTCTCTCTCTCTCTCTCTCTCTCTCTTTCTCTCAATTTCTCCCAAATAAAAGAAACAAATAAAAAATAAAAAAGTAAGCTATCATTTCATTTAGGACTCTATTTCTCTGTGTCCTGTTTCTCTTCTTGTGTCAGAAAGGGGTAGGTAAGGGGTCACTTCTGACTGGAGTAGTACAGGTGGAATGGCCTGCAGTCACACAAAAAGAGAGCAGAGAGATCCAGATACTGGGAAAGCAATATCCAAAGTGACATTGTTAATCCATGATGCTTAACAGAGCTAAGACACAAATTCAGAATGAGGGTATTGCAAGGCCAGGAAAACAAGGGGGTGGAAGCAGCAAGGCATGTAGCAGGATGAGAGGCTGGAGGAATTCCAAAGACAGAATCCTGGCCACTGAAATGAGCTTTTGGTGAGAATCACAGAGGCTAACATGTATGACCCGGGTTTACTTTAAGGAATGGGATGGATTCAGGTGATTTTTGCCCTCTGCTGAAATATTTCCAGGGACTGGGATCTTGCATTTGATAAAAGAAAGCTCTAATCATTAGAAAAGCTTTTGTTTTCCAGAACTAAAACTTTTCTGTCACTTTTGCCGTATCAGAGATCTGCCCTCTGGAAAGAAATGTAATAAATTTAGTATACTGTGCACATGACTTCCCTTCAGTCACATGAAGAGTGATTATGCCATTTGTTAGTAGTTCATTCTCCAAGCCAAATAGCTTCACTTCCTTTAACTGTTTTTGTTTGTTTTGTTTTGTTTTTGTTTGTTGTTGTTGTTGTTGTTATAAGGTTCCTAAACTCCCAATCAGTCCATGGTGATATCCCAATTTTGAATATCCTTTAAAAATTTTTGCCTCCAGAACTAGACATAATACTACACGAATACTTTGATTCACTTTAACCATTATTCTAATATTGCTGCCTAAGATTATGCTAATTTTGTTAGGAGCCTTGCCACATTTTGAGCTCAGGATTAGCTTGGAGTCAGCTATAACCTATAAGGCATTTTCTTATGAACTGCAGGAAATGGGTATGAATGTGAATATCTTATTAGGATGGATTTCCCCAGAAACAGACCCTGAGAGGAGGATTTGAATGAAAGTTGTGTACTGGGGAAATGATCCTTGGAAGCACCAATAGGAATGTGGGGAGGCAAGGCAGTAAATGATATGCAGCCGATAAAGAGTATATTACCAGGCAGGTTACCACCATGGGACTCAGTCCTGGGACTCTGGGAGTGGAGAGCATGCCTCAAAATGTCCACCATTGGGGATGTCTGGGTGGCCCAGCGGTTTAGTGCCTGCCTTCAGCCCAGGCCATGATCCTGGTGTCCCAGGATCGAGTCCCACGTCGGCTCCCTGCATGGAGCCTGCTTCTCCCTCTGCCTGTGTCTCTGCTTCTCTCTCTGTCTCTCATGAATAAATAAATAAAATATTTTTAAAAATTAAAAAAAAAAAGAAAGAAAATGTCCACCATCCCCATGGGGCAAGGTTGTGGGAAGTATTTAATCATCAATTCCTGTCATGGTTGAGGGCTGCTGAGGAGGGAGGTGCATTATAATTCTAGTAACTTCCAAGGTGTCATATTTGCAGGCTCCAGTCTCCAAAAGAGCCTTCAGGCAAAGACTTACAGATGTTGGCAGCTGGAAACCTAAGAATTGGCCTGTGGGGAAGGGGAATGCCAGGAGGGGGAAGGGCACTAACAATATGTGCTATAGATATGAAAATGGAGATGATAGATTAGATAGATGACAGATGATGATAGATAGATGATTGATACATAGATACATACATACATAGATAGGTAGATGATAGATAAATAACATACATACATGCAGACACAGATACCAGTACAGAAAAAGATAAGAAAACAAAGAGCTATACAAAGCAAAATAAAGCTGTGTTAAAGGGCTTGACATTATTACAAGTGTTTCTAGCACCAACCAAAGAAACTCCTGTCTCCTTATTGCGAGATAAAGTCACAAAAGAAAATTAAAGTTCTACTGTCCTATAAATAAATTTGATGTTAGCCTCTGGGTTATTTCTTTAAAACAGTTTCTTAGATTGTGTCATTTTTCTATTTAAAAGCAACAGAACGTGTGGTAGAAATTTAGAGAATTAAAAGAAAAATCTTTCATCATGTCATCTAAGTATTAACATTATAGACATTTTGATTTTTTCTTCTAGTGATTCTCATGCCAGGAAGTTTATTTCTAACAGTAAGGATTATCTCTTATTTATAATCTTTCCCCTGCTTTTTAAATTTTGCATTATGACCTAAGCAAAGATTTCTACTTGATCAAAACTGAGGAATCACTTGCTCATGGAGTTAGACAAAGTTCCCTATGCTCATAGAATCTGGATCCAGGAATCCGTTGGGAATAATTCACACCTGGTTCACAACTGAGAAGTTCAAACATTCAGTAAATTCAAATATATAACAGCATAGCTGATAGATGGGATGGTCGTGTTGTAAGCCAGGTTAGGGGGAGGGGCAACAGACGACCTGAAAGGGAAAACAAAGTCATAAGAAAAGAGAATGGAATCTGGGCAAGAATCACCAACAGGGTTTGGGCAGACAGGTGATGAATAAGCTCCTCAACACCTGGTGCACTCAGTGATGGAGCAGCTGTGTGGCTCAATGGCAAGAATGGATCTCTAGGAGTCTAACAAGCTTTCCAATTAACACTCCTCAAACCTCCACATGTAAAATTTAGAAGAAGCCACAAGAAGGGCAGGGATTTTCCAGCAGGTCAGCAGGGAAGATGAGCGCTGTAGATCATGACAGTCCCCTGTC